>NW_027137462.1:359042-361801 GCF_001889945.1 Aspergillus brasiliensis CBS 101740
ATTAAACTTTTTATATATAAATAATCTTCTATTATTTTTATCTAGTATTCTAGCTGAGGCACCGGGCTAGTAATTATAAAATAAATATATTATTAGATAATGACCGCCCTCTCTACCTCTCAGCTCGCACAAACAGCTTCAAGGAACCGCATTCACTCCAGGTTCTCTTCTTGGACATTTCGTGCTGCTCCCCTCCTTCAGTCCTTTTTTCCCTCGGACTTCTCCTCAGTCTTCTTCCCCTCGGACTTCTCCTCAGTCTTCTTCTCCTTAGGAATATGCTGGCGGACCAGGCTCTCGGCCACCTGGATTAAATGGGTGGCGCCGCTCTTGGTCTGGGTCTTGTCAACCGCCTTCACCACAATGATGTTGCGTACAGTCTTCTCGGCGGTGTAGGCGTGGTTGGACCAGGTGCCGATGTTCTGGATGAGGTAGTCTTCCTTGTCATCGGGGATCTCGCCGCCGTTCTTCTGCTCATATTTGCCCTTCTTCTGCAGGCCGCCGGTCTTGTCATAGGCCCAGTAGGAGATACGGACGGCGAAGGCCTCGCTCAGCAAGAAGAAGGCGGCGAGGAGGATGAGCTTGAGATTCTGCATTCTGCTGAGTGGTTTGATTGGACTAGGTTGGTTTGGATTGGAAAGAGAATAGTGATAAAACTTCCTGGAGACTCAAAGAGCTGATTGAATTGGTTTGAATTGATCTGAATGAGGAACCGTGTTTTTGTTTTATTCTTGCTGTTTGAGGTGTTATTCTTGGGAATTCTTATACCTTTTTTCTTATGGGTGCTAGGTGCTGCTTCGGAGGTTCGCGGACACAGCTCTGGGGGCCATGTTGGTCGGAGGCATATGATCTGACTGTAGTGTATCATAGCACGGATTGACTCTCTTGCGAAGGTGCTTGAGTTTGGACTTGTGCTTGTGCTTGTGCTTGGTGCGCGATTATTCTCTTGCGGCGTTAGCTGCAGGTAAGCAACCTCAAACCAACCGCCCCATTGAGCTGGACTGGCTCGAGTCAATTCAGAGTGGCTTTGCGGAGCTCGTTTGTTTTGGTATTGTGGGTGGTGCGTGGAAAGTGATGTGCGCCAGTGGTCAAATTGCTGGTTGCCTGGAGATAGTGGATTGTAGTGCTGACTGCATGCATGGACATTGAACCAGGGTCTCAAAGTCCTCCAAGATTTTGGTAGGGCAATAGGGCTGGGGGGGCCAAGACGGCTTTAATGGGCGGATTCTTAGCGTGGAGTTTAGTGGGGGCCATCGACAACAACTTTCTCTCTCCCCCCCTCTCTCTTCTCCTTTCTCCTAACTTCATGCTTTTCCCAATCCCTTCTCTCACTATTGTCTCTCTTTCTCTTACTCCCTCATCCATCTCAACATCCCTTCTACGTCTCAGAAACAGGAACCAACGCAGCACTAAACCCCACGATGCAATCCAACCACCCTCCCAACGCTTCCGAAAGATCATTCTCACTCTTCCCCCTGCTCCCGGGCGAACTCCGCAATCACATTTGGCATCTGGCCCTACTATCCCTGATCAAAGACCCCTCCCGCCCTCAACTCTGCTTCTACCGTCCCGGCTGCGGCTACTGGGACCCGCGATATCTCACCCCATCAGACCCAGACTACGACCCCGACGACGACCAAAACATCTCCTTCAGGTTCCACCACGACCGTCTGGACCCAGTATCTGTGTGTGTCCCGCTAGTATCCGTGAGCCGCGAAGCGCGGGGGCTGGTTCTCCCTTTGCTTAGGGAGTGGGGGTACAGCTACAGTGTCCGGGAGGATATTTACGGGAATGGGCACCGCGTTCATAATAACCATATCAACACCAGCATCAGCAAGAGCAACGACAACGACACCAGCAAGATACCAAAATTTACCCGCCCTATAGATCCCCTCCAAGACGCCCTATACATCGCCCCAAACCACCTGGACGACTTCCTCGCTGAACCTTGGGACCGATGCTTCCAGCCTGATCTCGCCGATAAACAGATCAGTCGACCCGCACCGGAGATGAATCGGTTGGCGCTGCCGGTGGCCGGGCTGAAGGTGCGGGAGGAACAACACGGGATGGTGACGGCCGTAGTATCCGAGTTCTATCGGACGGAGGAGATGTTTCTGGTGCTGGGTGGGGGGTTAGATCCCGGGACAGAGGGTCAGTGGTTGCTTGAGGCTGTGAAGGGGGGCCCGGTGTGGATGTGGGATCCGGTTGGGGAACGATTGGTCCTGGAAGAAAGGAGCGAGGGTATTAGATATAATACTGGTGGTTTGGACGCTGTGAAGCGCCTGGTTGAGGCAGAGACTGTCAAGCTTGCTGCTCAATTGGCCCAGGTGAATACGGATCGGTTTGTGATGCGTATGGCTGTTGCGGTGCAGGTGAGTTGAGGGCTTTTCTCAGGGAGGGCTTTCCGATAAGGAATAGCTAAATACATTCAATCCTTGTAAACCACTCCATGCCTTGCTGACCTGGGGCCTTTGCCGAGGCCCTGTGGTTTATCTGGTCTTCGCTGCCTTGCCAAATGGGGGACTGGATATTACTTGTTGAACGAAAGTAATTGTGTTGCTATCTCTGGTGCCGATGATGAGCATGAAGCCATCACCTCCTTAAAGATAGTATAAGCAATGCCTATCGTTTATGTTTCCAGATGTTGTCCCCTTAGGGGAGCTGGGCTGGAGATTCAAAGGTCTATCTCAAAGAAAATAAATAAAATACTAAAAATATATATTATATTATTATTCAGTAGTTACACAGCAAGGTATATTAAA
>NW_027137462.1:362857-413188 GCF_001889945.1 Aspergillus brasiliensis CBS 101740
ACTAGTAAGCCTTATTTATATAACTATCCAGTATTTACTAAGCTAATAAATATTTTTCAATATATCTTACTATGTCATTGCTAAATAATAATATAATATATATTTTCAATATTTTATCTATTTTCTTAATTCTTACTTGTAAAAGTGCTCCTATTCAGCTGTTTGCCCCAGCAGTGACAGTCCCTTGCCCGGCCAGCAGCTGGTTGGTTGGCGTAGGGGCTTCCATTGACACCATATCCTGGGCCAGGATTCTGTCTTACTCGGCTCGCTATTTTCACAGCTCCAGCACTATATGACGTCCACGGCCATTGACTTTAGTACTGTCACTGACTATCTATCTGCGGAACCTTCTGAGGTCCGACATACAACTTAGAAGACATGTAACGAGTAGGTGAGGGATAATCCATCCTCCCAATTAATTCAGAAGGAACACAATTGCCCTACAAGTGCCTCAAACCGATAATGCTCTTAAATCTGAGGGCCAGGCGCCAACAATTCCCTTTGGTAGGGCTTGCCGTATTGGCCCCCAGCTTATCATGTCTCACTTCTAGCCCCATGTATCCTGAACTTGAATACTACGGAAGTACACTATTGTAAGGTAGAGAAGGACGTCGGCAAAAGTTGTATGGAGCTCACTGGAACATAAATAGCAGCATGCCCACGCATGAACGTTCTATCATTCAACCATACTTTCTTTAACAACAGCCAGTCAGCCCGGTGCAGCCATATTAGACAAAGTCCCTCATTTCATCTCATTATTCTTTACATTAGTCGACTTATCGTTCTTTCAACCACACACAGCAGCCCCCTAACATCATGCTCTTTTCAGCTACCAAGACCCTGATGGTAGCCCTGGCCGTGCTCGGGTTTGCTGCTTCAGCCCCAGTCGATCTGGTGGAGCGCGACCAGAAAGTCATTATCGGCTATCGCACCATGGAAAAGGTATGTCCCGGCCGCAGCTTGTTGCAGCTCGTTAAATTGACATGTAACAACATCTAGTCGAAAGCGGAAGCGTATAACAAACAGGGGACTGTCGTCTGGTATACAGCTAGCGGAGTTCAGCTAGGCGATGTGGTCTACCTCACACCCGCTCCTGGAGAATGGAAAGCTCCAGACAATTACTGGTAAGGGCTGATGTTGGACTGAAAACCCCCCATGTTTCTGCTTCGGCTAACACCCATGGACTAGGCATTGTGTCATTTACGCAGAGCAAAGCATGGATCCCGGAGACGTACGACGGAAAGAAACTTTGGTATCATCCGGACAGTATCGATTCCTACCTCAAGACCGTCGAGCATCAGACGCCAGATGAGACACTTCGTCTATCCAAGATTTCCGGGGATGACGCTGTGTACCAGTTGGGAATCCCCAAAGCCATGTTAGGTAAAACAGGTCATCTTGGCCTGATGGCAACTTGCAAGGCAAAGGCTTCGGAGCTTCCTCAACACGCTGTTAATTACAAAACAGTGCAGAATGCTGTGGGCACCCCCCAGTAAGTGACAAGCCTGTTTGAAGGACGGGGATTAGCAGCCACTGTGATCAAGGATTCTTGGGGGCGAAGTCGGTGAGCTGTCATGTACGTGTCTGTCAGACCCTTCCATCACCAAATCGTTGGTTTTCTTCTGCGCTTTTTGTTTATTTGATGTATTCAGTTGCTGCTCAAGCTTTATCTGCTTCATCTATCCGTATTTGATATCTAGGAAACGTATCGTCCAATTTCGATGATGTGTTGCCTGGGACCCAATTGTATCATCATCGTTCGGATATTGTACAGTCATTCATTCAAATAGTCTCACTTTCTCTTTCGTATGATTGCGTGAACAGTTATGTGTATTTCTCATATGTATCGACGATACAGTAATATCAATTTCATTGTTTGTCTCATATTTTGTCTTATATCGTGAGTGCTTGTTTTATTCATGTTGTTTTCTTTTCTTCTTTTCTTTTCTCTCCTTTTATTTTGGGCCACTGTAGAGGGAGAACGTTTTGAAGGGCATTTATCATTTCCTTCGATGCATATTTGACCAGTGGAATAGGACAATTATCTAGGTTGAGAATATCAACAGCATATATTTATGAATAAGTTCAGTCTGTAAATATTAATATAATACGTTGATTATATATATCAAAGTATTCTTAATCATTGGATTTTCTCCTTCATTCTTATAGAAGTGCTTGTATCATTTATTATCGTAATCTATATTGTTGATATAATCACCGTGTGTGTACATGTCTATATCAAGAGTTCGCAGGTAACTGCGGGCAACGAATGCCTTTTTGGCCTTGTGGGTACAATCCCACTAGGTTGTTTCCTGGTACCCTAGATGGGGAGTAATTGATTGGGCAAATTGAGGGTGGAGAGATGTGGTTAGCGGGTGAGCTTAATAGTCCGTAGTATTCCTTCCAGCGGTCATTTTTACCCAAACTTCCGCAGTACTAACTGGTAGTCAGTACAAAAAGCTTTTCGGGTCGAATGTTTCATCGCTCACCCCACCGCCCCCCCACCTCCCCTTTTCCGTTCAGATGATACTTTATAAAGAGATCCGTCTGATATGGTCCACCTGCTGCCCACCTTGTTTACTTCAACATTCTCAGCTCTTCACCCACACACCCACACACAATGCCCCCTATTACCAGAGCGCAGGCTAAGCACAAATTCCCTGATTTCTTGCCCGAGGCTTCCCGCGATGCGTCACCATTCGCTCTGAGGCAGCCGCATAGAACCGGACGAGACACCAAGTTAGTCGATTGGATTATATTGAACCCAGGCACGGGCGCGACAGATGAAGATCCATTGGATCCCATCACCAAACTTTTCCAAACTCTGTTCGAGCAATCCGATTACCGATATTATCTGAGACTTCGACGATCGTGCCCCGTGGAAGCACCACACACTGAATGGCTCATGCTAGGTTAGTTTCCCCAGGCCACCTCAATGAGTAGCATTACCGAAATGTCTGATCTTTGTTTCAGCGTGGAATTCTGCCGATTTGCGCGCCAGCTTCATCAAATCGTCCGAGTATCAATCGCTTACGGAGATCTTCGCCGCCTGGGCCTCTGAACGTTCGGTTCAGATAGCTCTAATCGATCTCACGCACTCACTTTGGAGCGGATCTTCCGGCGTTGTGTTCTGGGGGAGCCAGTATGTCGGCCCGATAGAGTACTACGAACTCCTGGCGGTTTATTTTCCCGACGGTTTGGCGGCTTCGCACATTACGAAGTTGAACAGCACCAACCCGTATAACCTAGGGAATCTGATTGGCTCCGATGTTTACCCATTAGCAGGGTTGACGGATTGGCAGCACGGATGGCTCGATCGACCAGTGCTCTTCCAGGGTCAACGCGCCCGGTGTCTAGTCTACTTGCTGCGGTGGGAGAATGCCGGCCGTGAGCGGGAGTACAAGAAATCTCGGTTCACGATCAATGGAAAGACTATAGATTACTGGGAGGAGTTTATAACCCCGTTGAAGCAGAATGGGATGTTGGGGTACGAATCACAACATGCCTCATTTGTCAGACACCCGTTTGCTTCGCCCCTGGGAAAATAGAGAGTGATAGAGAGTCAGGATCGCTGCAGTTGGAGTTAGAAGTGTGCAACACATGTTCATTTACAAGCTGATACGGGCTGTCAAATATGCAAATTGAATACATGAAGAAGGACAGAGAGCCCTGCGCCCAAGTCTCGGCGCACTGAATCCTGTCAACGTGTGTGATACTCTCAATCAGTACTTTCAGAGCGAATAGTCAGTCGTTGCTTCATCCTCCTCTTCATGATCCGCGAGAGTTGGACTCGTATAGGAGCTTGGGCGCTTCAGACCGTTATCTTCAGGAGAAGAAGAGCTGACATTACCGATCGCGCGAGAAGAGATCTTGCTGCCGGTGTACTCGCCAGCAATTTCTCGAGACCAATCCATTGCAGGCAGATACATGGCGGTAGCAAACCATGCGTAACTGTCGGCGTTCAGAATGGCATCGTCAACGCTCACCTTCGCCAGTTCAGCCACATTCGTTGGGAAATAGGCCGTTTGTTGTTCACCATTCACAATCACTTTTTTGTCCGTGATTACTAAGTGCCCATCGTCAGTATAAAGGTTCTTGTAGAGACACGATGTCCGGAGATTGAAAACCATGGTGAAAAGGTGATCCAAGTAAAAGGAGCTAACTGACCATTGCCGCTGGTGAGATGGATCAATTCATGTAAGAATGTTGCGGGCAGAGAGTAAGCATTGTAGAAGGGTCGGCCGTCCCTCATGGCCCGCGTGCCGTCCCTCCACGGCTTTAATGAATCCTTTCTTCTCTTCCATGTCCAGGCAGCAGGGCAAATCGTAATGCTCTTTGGTCCCACAAGGGTGAAACCTAGAGTCGTTGTGTCTGCACAGCCGTCCTGTAAACCAGCCCAGACTTTGAGGCGGGGTGAATAGTACATATAACTCGATCGGCCCCCTGTAGAACACAGCGGATTAGCATCATAAACATCATTGGATTGAGATGCCTATCATCCATTACTGATCCAGAAATCGAAGGATATGCGTGAAAGGAAGTGCCACTGTCTATGAAGGGTACGTACCTGACGCTTCAGAGACTGTTCGTCCAGTTTGCTTCCCTTTGACATATTCCATTGTTGTTTTCCACCGCCAGCCCCCATCGCAGAAGAAGGCCGGCTGCCGATCGCTATCATATTGTTTGCCCGCAAATTTAATGACCTCGTTAAATGTTTCTACATGAATCTTTTAGTGACTGAGGTATGTTGCAAGGGCCGATTGTGAAGAAGGTGGTTGCGGGAATTCGCCCATGTAGCCTGTGGGGAATAGGTCAATACAAACCTTTGATAGAATTGAATTGAGAGGTATGAGCTGCCGAGACCTCGGTACCATCTGGTTTGATACCCATGTATGTCTGAAGCGTCGCACGGATAACTGGGTTGCTGGCATAATTGTTCAAGGCCTCTAGTGCAACTTCCGCCATGTCTATGGCCTCAAGATATAGATCGCCCAGCACGTCCATATATGGGGCGCAGCTCCCGCCCAGATCACCACTCTGACCTGAGCGCGTTACTGGTCCCGTGGCTTTCTCGACCCAGAACTGAGTGTTGATATCGGCTGCCTGACTGGCGACGAGCATCGTTGCCAGTGTGAGCTTGCCCAAAAGCCACATAATGGAATGAAGGTAACTGTATTGAAAAGGACAGACTTGACAGGATAACGCAGATGAACGAGCGACAACGTGTCAAAGAAAGAGAATGCAACCCAGCACCAAGGGATAGAGATGCATGAGGAGAAAGTTCAACAGGAACGAGCAAAAACGGACACTATATCTGATTTCTCTGCTCGGGGCTTCCTCGGCGCCTTTGCATGCTCTGCTGGGATAGGCATCGGACCCGCCGCTCCTCCGACAAGTTATTTACCATGATAGAGCCAAAGAGGACTAAACGATTTCCCCTGCCCCCGTTTCTCCGATAACTTGAAATTATCGCCCAGGAAAGATTGCTCACTGTATGAGGATAACATTACAGTCCCTTGATCAAGCGGCCCAGCGGGTAACATCTGTCTATTGGTTAGAAAATCGCGCAATTGCTTCAGAGAACAATCCGGTGTAAGAAGGTGCGAGGAGAGCCGTCCCATATCAAGGTTAGTTCCCTGTTAAAGTCCATACTAGCTTCTCACCATCTACTCCTAGCAACTAGTGTGGGTGCCCCTGCATAAGGAAATGAAAGGGTCCCGTCCGGCGGACTATCCAGATTTTCAAATTGGATAAGGAGGAGAGATACCGTGTAGGCAGCACGGGCTGTGATGGATGTGGTGGTGCCTGGCTACGGTGACTATCTCGATAGTTGATTCTGACCATGTCCTTCCGGCCACTGTTATGTTCTGATTGACCACCATCAGTTAGAATGAACTCGTACGCTGTCGCTCTGCAACACGAGCAAGTGTGGAATTATCTTAGGAGGTAATATTACTAGGAGACTCTTCACTAAACAGCAATCTACTCAAGGGAGCTCGAGTCGCCGAAGGATTTTGGTATAAAGCTAGGCCCTCAATTTAGGCCCGCACATTACCAACTAAGTATCCTGATATTGCATTAGTAGCGTCGAGGATAGGGATTTACTCTGATAAAGTTAGTCCTGTTTCACTGTGCGCATCATCTAATATGCGAGGCGCACCTGCGGACCCTGGCTCACATGCTCGTGCTTGCGGCTGGCATGACCAGCAAGTCAATTTCAGGGTTCTCCACTGCTGCGCCAGTTTCCTTTTGCGGTTTTAGCGAACTAAAAGTTGCAGCGAATATCCTAATTAGGAAGCTCGGCCGCAGCCCTTCTGAACGAACTCCAAAGAACATCCGTTAACCGGAAGGGAACATCCGGAAGGATCCCGCGGCTGCAGGGTTTAAATATGGCTAGGCCGTAGCCTCACACATCTGTCTGATACCACAACGTCTACTTTGCCTGTTCCGGGTTAGGGTGCGGCCAATATCAAGCCTTTACGGCCCGAGCGATAACACTAAACGATTAGCCCGTGACCCCTTCATTTAGCTAGGGCTAACAGGTCCATCCTCTGTCATTGTCCCCTCAACGATCCCCACCCCGAACATCTGGAGTTCCTTCGATGTACTTGGGTACCACATATTACTATAGCTCTTCAATGAATATGCAGATGCAACTATGCCGCCCGAGTCGATTCGGACGGTAGGACGGGACGTTGAACACTTGGTGAATAATTGCTACCCCTTCAGTGCTCATTCTTGTTCTGCGAAGGTAATATTGCTGAGTGCTTGGTATCACAAGAGGACCATCAGAATTAGACCGGAGCCCCATCTGCACCTGAACATTTCAGGGAATAAAGTGGCAAGTTTTGGTCGCCAAGACCGCCGGACACTACAATCATCGATTTCTTAATAAGTTCAAGTGGAGCCATGGCTAGTGCTCCCTGCCTAAGATTTGCGCGAACCCGCAAACATGAAACATAATAATATCAACCATACTCTGATCTGGCCGGCCGTGCGAGAAGAGCCAAACCGCACCCATAGTGTCGTCGGAACGACTGGTACCCGACAGCGAGAAAGTACACAAGGCCGAGGATATCAAGTATAAAAAGCATGTTGGCTGGTAGAGGAAGTGCCACGATGAGCGCCAGTCAATCTAGTGCTCCTTCTTGTCCAATTTCACGTTTGTCACTCGCTCTGGACGCCTGGCTCGCCCAATAATCGCGACTTTCTTTTCCTCTCTTCTCGTTCCGTGGTTCTAGAAGGGACACTCTTTCCCCGGCCTAGATTATGCGGACATCACTCTTTTTCGACTTGGCTCTTATTCTCTCACTAGCCATTGTTGGAATATGTGATGATATTTCCTGCTCAAAAAGCAACCCATGTACCGAAGGCTGCTGTTCCAAACTGTCCGGTGTGTGTGGCTTCGGGCCAGACTACTGCTCCTCCCAGAACTGCATTGCTGCGGCCAGTACCAATGGAACCTGCTCCCACCTTGCTGAATGCGACCCGAGCGTCTCTGGCTGGACCACTGTTGCATGGGGTATGTTAAGCCGATCTTGAAGGATCCGGAATGACACATATTTTCGGACGACGACGTGGCTAACTTGCTTAGGCTCTGAATATGCCTCCTCGGAAAAGTGCCCGTTGAACGTTTGCTGCAGTGCCTATGGATTCTGTGGAACAACCTCTGACTTCTGTGGCAACTCTACCGTTGCGGAGCCAGTGTGCGACGGCAATTCGGCGACCAAGAAAACAATTGCGTACTACGAGGGGTGGAACCTCGAGCGAAGCTGCGACACCATGACCCCTGAGAGCATTCCCATCGGCGGGTACACACACCTCAACTTTGCTTTTCTCTATATAGATCCCGATCTCTACACTATTACGCCGATGGCAGCCGATCAGGAGGATCTGTACAGTCGGGTGGTGGCCCTCAAGAAAAGGAAGACCGGTCTGGAGGTGTGGATTTCCATCGGCGGCTGGGCCTTCAATGATCCTGGGTCGACCGTCAACACATTTTCAGATCTTGCTGCCTCGAGCTCCAAGCAGAAGACGTTCTTCCAGTCGTTACTTTCCTTTCTTGAGGAGTACGGCTTCGATGGCGTCGACCTGGACTGGGAATACCCAGTAGCTAGTGATCGGGGAGGGTCAGATGCAGATTTCGACAATTATGTGACCTTTTTGGCAAACCTGCGCACAGCATTAAACAGTGCAGGCAAAGGTTACGGTTTGACAATTACTTTGCCGAGCAGTTACTGGTATTTGCAACACTTCGACATTGTCAATATGGAGAAAAGTGTCGATTGGGTGAGTGAGCCATGCATCATCCAGCGACGATCAGCCGTGCACTAACCAAACCATCAACACCACATAGTTCAACATGATGACCTATGACCTACGTATGTCCTCGGAAGCTCCAACCACTGCAGTACGTACTAACCACCTGTTGCAGATGGGGGATGGGATGCTGAAGACCCTTGGATTGGATCGATTGTTAACGCGCATACCAACTTGACTGAAATCGCCCTCGCAATGGACCTCCTGTGGCGCAATGACATTGAGCCGTCCAAAGTGGTCATGGGGCTTGGGTTTTATGGCCGAAGTAAGGTTCGATGTCTTTATCGTTGTAGCTGCAGCTAAATTTCTTCAGGCTTCACCTTAAACGACACTTCATGTGTAACTGCTGGATGTCCATTCAGCTCAACAGGTTACAGTTCCGATCACCATCTCAGACTTCAAATGGATGAACTGACGTATGTGAATTTTAGGCAAAGCTGGGCCCTGTACGGCCAGCGCTGGTATCCTTTCCTTTACCGAGATCGAATCAATTCTCAAGGACTCCAGTCGTGGAGCGAATAAATATTATGACTCTGAAGCAGCGGTGCAAATCATCACCTTTGATAGTAACCAGTGGGTCAGCTATGATGATTGGGAATCCTTTGCCGTGAAAATGGACTATGCCAACTCACACTGTCTCGGCGGGTTAGTAGAAACCTATCACAATTTATACCTCTATGCCGTTTGGGTGGAAGCTAACCATCATTGATGCGTTGAATAGAACAATGGTTTGGGCCGTGACATATGACTCCGATGGTACCGCTACTAGTACGTGCCAATATGGAAGACTTCCTTGCTTAGACAGCTGTTAACGAGATTGCATAGACGGTTTGACCGGAGATTTGACCTTATTTCCCGGAGATGATGGCAGCAATGGCGGGGCGGGAGATATATATATTGGACCCGATCTCTGGAGCAATTCGAGCCAGGAAGTAGCTTGCTATCCCCCGTGTACCATGGTCTTGCCACCCTATCCCCTGGACACGGGTGTCACCATAAGCTGGCCACCAATCACCACAAGTTTGGCTTCCAGCTCGAACGGGCAGACGTTGGTCAAGACCACCGTTATCACGGTTCCGCCGTTCCAAATTACTGAGATTCCCTTTTGGCCGATTACAGTCCATGATAGTAGCATAGATCAGGCCTATATCAGCGCAGTGCAGAGTATCACACCACCAGGGTTGGTACTCACCTTGCCAGGGACTGAGGCTGAATTCCCCCTGTATCATACTAACTACAGTGCCCTGGTGACACCAAGCGCAACGGCTACCACAACGGCGAGTAATATCACTGCCATAGGGGGTGGTGGCTCTGAAGGTTCCAGCGTTGTTACCACTCCCACGGCGGTTCAGACTGGGATCGCGTCTGACTGTACCGAGTTCTACTACGCCGTTCAGGGTGATACATGTGCGACAATCGCTGCTGCCTATGGTATTACATTGGCTGAATTTAACGTGCGCCTTCCTCCCTGTATCAATATACCGACTTGTTGGTTTGGCCTTACTAACTGCAATTTCAGGAATGGAACCCTGCGGTAGGAACAGACTGTGCCGGACTATGGGCTAAGGAATATTATTGTAAGCTTCGAACTCTTCAAACCGCAAGACACACGATCAGATACTAACTGGGGGCCAAGGTGTTGCTGTTTCTTCAACGTCTACAGTAGGAGGCGGTTCTCAAACTACACCTTCGGATGGTTCATCTGCGGCAAAAACCACCGCTAGTACGACCACCGTGACACCAGTGTTCTATGGGAGCTCCCATGCAATAACTGTTCATGTACAGCCGACTGTCTCCCCGATCCATCCAAGCCCAAGTGTTCCTCCTTTGACTTTCAGTATCGATTCACCCCCATCAAACGGCGGCTGTAGCTCTGGAAAGAGCCTCTCACGATGTGGCAAACACGACTGTAGCGAGTATGGCTGCAGTGGTGAGTGTGGATTTTTCGGCTGTGATGGGGGTTGTGGGCTAGGATTCTGTGGGGGAGGCTGTGGTTTGGAAGGATGCGGGCCCGGCTGTGGAGATGGTAATCCCCCCCTGCGATACTTTCTGCCTCACTCATGAACAGTGCACACGCTAACGGAGTGTTCATTCTTTACGGTATAGGTTCTTGTCTTCAGCCTGGTGGTGGAGGGGGTCAGGACTCTGAGGAAACGTCGACAAGTTCGTGCTCTTCCGAGGCCACGCCTACCACAAAATCTTTCTGCGATGTCTCCTGCCCGGAAGCATCTGGCGCGTCTTGCGTGACATGGTGTAGCACCATGACCCTAAGCTGTGAGCCGACCGGGATGGCTAATCTCCTTGTTGCGAATATGGATGTCGACGACGTTGGCGATGTGATCTATTCAGCCGATGACAACGCCGAGTCAAGCAGTGCCTGGTCCGCCGCTTCGTGGCTGAACCCTCAATACACAAGTTGGGATCCTATCACCGTCAACGGTACCACATTAGGCATATCCGGCGCCGCACCCACCGTGGCTATGACCTCTACCGTGTCGAAAACGACCGCGACAGCTGTATCCGTAACCTCATGTGGCTTGCAGACCACCAAGGGTGATTCCAGCACGTCAACCTACTGCACCTGTAATGGCGGCTACGGAATTTCCCTGTCAACCAAGACGAACGCAGCCCACTCTACCTTTCTCATATGTGCGGCTGACCCTCCCTTGACCGTCACTACGATCACGCCAACGACCTCGACTACCCAGAAAAAAACCACTTCAACCACTACAACTACAGCACCCAAGTCGAGCGAAACCGGCTTTGCCATTACCTACGTCAAGTGCTATAGCTCGACATGCCCCGTCGGAAAGACATGTGAAGCCGATGGGAGCTTTGACGTCATGGGGGTGCAGCCGTTCGGTGATGACGATGATGCGCAGATTGTGCAGATCTCGGGCTCCTACAATAAAGAAGCCTTGGTAAATGGTGGAAAGGCCAAGTTCTGTGGCCAAACCTCCACGTTCACGGTGAGTGGTGATAATGGCTCGGGCTCCAGTTCTAGCAGTAAATACGGAACCTACAGCTGCCTGAAGTACAGTGACCCCACAACGGTGACTGTTCATGACAAGGATAACGGTATTACATGTCAATCCACACCACAATATGCATGCCTGACGGAGATATGCCTGTGAGAGCTATTGATAGTATTTAGTGTTGGAAAAACCATCATTTACATAGTGTCCTAATATAGGGTTTAGAGGCAGCCTGGCCGGTCTGGCGGTAGCGCCTCTCCTTTAGAAACAGAAGAGATGATCTTACTGATTGTGCGAGAAGAGCTCTCGCTAGTTCCCAGTGGATTCAAGCTGGCACAACATTTCGTGGATAAGAACCCACACTCTGGCTATTCATAGAGTCGTCGCCCGAAAGCCAGAGCCGGACTAAATTTAGACTCGGAAGACAATATATATTTGTCTACGTTAGATCATGATAATCTTATAGTTTCTCCAGGCTAAATGTGTCCCTGGTACGTACCCACTCATTCTAGTTAGAACCAACATGTAGCCCGATAGTAATCGAATTCAGCCCAGTACATTCTGCCGCCGTTAATCTCAGATTGAGAAACCAAGTCCCCGTACATATCTATTGTGAAAGCTTCGCCACAGAATCGATGACTAAGCAGGTAAGCCGCGGAGTCACGAAGCCAATGAACAGATATGACTCGGTCCCTCGTGCTCCCGCGCAACACTCACTGACAGTTACAAACTGCATCATGCCTGGAAGCCGAAGCAGTGGCTGTCTTCTCTGTGTGCAACGTCACGTAAAGGTCTGTTATATGTGAATACTCGCCTGCTAGCCCAACACGCTCATGAATACAGTGCGATGAGAGGCTCCCCGGCTGCGCACGATGCGAGATCTACGGGAGAGAATGCCCCGGGTATGATCGCGGGTTCAGATTCGTGGCTGGCAAGCCCTTTCGCACGCCACGCCGTTCGAAAAAGCCATCGGCGGCGAGCCAGGATGTTGCTCTACAGACCCGCTACCCCAGTCCCGGACCGGCACCATCGAGGGATTTGAACATGGCCCAGAGCCTACAGAACATCGTCTACGACCTCGCCTGGCCGTATACGACGGCTTCAGCGTACGCGGTGGCGCGATGGCTACGTTTCTTGCCAGAATTCTACGGCCGGAATCGGACGCTGGATGCTGCTGTTAATTGCTTCGTCGCGCATCACATCGGCCACATGACACAGAACGTGCAGGCGGTGCGCTATTCGCGGTCTACGTATCTCAAGGCATTGACGACCCTTCAACGCGCGCTGGACGATCATGTTCAGTCGGCCTGTCCGGAGGTGCTGTGTGCTGTTATTCTGCTGTGCATGTACGAGGTGAGCTCTTCTTTTAATTCGGACAATGCCTTTCACTGACGGATCAGCTGTTTGCAAACTCCACCGACTCGACCTCGTGGATGAAGCACGCCAAGGGGCTGGGTCAGTTGGTCCGATTTCGCGGACCTAGTCGCTATCGTGGGGAGTTCGAAAACAACCTGCTCAAGGCATCCCGGGGGCTCATTGTCATGCACTCAGTCTTCTCCGGCGAGGAGTGCTTTCTCGCAGGGCATGCGTGGCACGCAGTCATGCAACAAGACTCCGACAACATCATCCCGCGCCAGATCCAAGTCGAAATTGAAGATCTCTTCGCCTCATTCACCTCCATCCCGGATCTAATCCATAGGATGTTCAAGATCCGCACTGCGAACCCCACGGATCTCCAGACGCAGCTCGAAATATCCAAGCTCGTTTCCGAGACGCTTGCAATGCGGGACAAGCTCGAAATGTGGTACGAGCGCTTCACCCGACTCGTGCCGCCGCCCAGCGAGGTCCCCTCGTCGGCGGACGATGCGCTTTACCCGATAGTGTTCTACTATGCCAGTGCCGACACCGCGCCGATATTCTGCGCCTACTATGCCTACATGACTATTGTGCACCAGGTGCTGCAAACCACAAGCTTCGGAATTCCCGGCACCCAGGCGATGTATGTGGTATTCTACCGCGACCAAATCTGTAAATCCGTCGAGTATACCGCGTGCGGGCTGTTGGGACCATTACGGATGGCGTTCCCCCTGCGCGTGGCCTATGAAGTGGGTGATGCTCCAACGAAGGCATGGATTGAAGGGTGGCTACAGCGGTTGTCGCAGCACTATGGTGCTTTGAGTCTGCGAACCTTCAAAGAGTAACCTTTTGACTTGCCAATCTAAGCAACCTTATCTGTCTGACAGCTAGCCGCCTGTATTTGAGCTCGTTATTCAGTCAAGCCTGTCCACCCTCAACATACTCCATAGCCCAAAACGGCTCCGCCACAGCTCGCGCTGCGAACAACAACGTGATGATCGCAAGCTCCATCAAGAGTCCCATACCAACCGTGACCCCGACCTGCTCGTGGCCCGATTTGAATCTTGCCGGGCCATACTCGGTCAAAAGCAGGTACGCGATGCGAACAGTATACATGGGAACAGCGCATAGGACCAGCAGAACACAGTGCCGGCCTGCGGCCGGCAGTACCGTGCGATAGCCGATGGCCAGCCACATGGTGAGAAAGACCGCCAACGCGAAGGCGAGGACCAGCACAATAGCCCCGGCGAGGGCGCAGGCGCGGATACCCGTGCAGGCTGCGACAATAAGGAGCACGATGCCGAAGAACACGGGGAAGCGGAAGAAGTGCAGGGCAAAGCGGGTGAATTTGGGGTATCGTGAGATTCCGGGGCCAGATCGACCCGTTTGGCCGCTTTTTTCAATATTAGAGACGGTTGTTCTTTAAGGTAACTTGGGATGCGAGACATACCTGCGCAAGAGGACGAGGCTCATTTCAAAGAGCAGGGGGGATAATCCGATGTGTTGGAGAGACTGCTCGGCTATGAGTTTGGTCTTGTTGGGGTGAGGATCGGAAAGCACGATCGCTGCACTGGCAATGCGTACTGTGGCGGAATTAGTGAGTGTTATGTGCCTATGCAATGTGCTTCTGGTGACTGCACATACCTTGCGCGAGCAGCCCGATCATTCCGAACCAGGAGTAGAAGATGCACCGCGGATGTGACTTGCGCTTGGTGTGGTGCCAGTACCGCCATTCTTGGGAGTACCGGGTGATGAACTGGATGACTTGAACGAGGCAAAAGAGGACTATCTCTGCGATGGCTAGACGGCGTTTTGATGCGGTGATAGCGACCATGGTGATCAAATACAGTGAGTTATACTGTAGGAGATAGCCACTGCTTGGCCAGGCAAATGGCCCTATATATACGCCGCTGCAATCTGTCTTTGCGCCCTCACTCCGATAGCCATCTGTAAAGAAATTTCGGCGACGCCGTGTCGTATTCAGCCCGTGCTATACTCATTCCTGGTGGAGATCGCGATGGTTGACCATTCTGGGTTTAGTCTGGTGGGTTTACCTTTGCTTACGGATGGAGACTTCCAGCCAATGAAAGAATTCCCTTCAATAGATTTGTCCTCGGTTAAGTCACTCATTGTCCTGCGTTACTAGTTAGGTAATATCTGAGCCCTTTGAGATCCAGAAATTAATTATCCGTCAACGCTGCATCTTCTAACATACTTATTTTCAAATTGATATCCCCCAGACGCTTGTCTCCTATGGGACCATTGCCATAGATTAGCAAGGAGGGATTAGTGAGATTGCCGTGAGGCTAATGGAAGTATTTGGACGAATGTCCACAGGCAAAGGACTTGATTGCCAGTAACTTGTGAAATCAAGGAGAACCCGTCCGGTATATCAACACGGCAATGATATGGGCTACAGGGAAGACGACAGATCCGACAGCGAAGAGAAAAGAGGTGCATAAACTGGAATCTTCTGTCCGATGATGTCAGGGACACCGGTGTACATTGGCTGAAGTACGACGACGGCGAGGATAAAGGAAATGCTGGCCCAGAACGCGGTGAGGGTGGTCCGGAAAATTCGCTGGTTATGGCCTAGGATGACGTTAGTCAAATCTCCCATGACTGATGTAACAATTAACCTGTGACTAACGTACAGAAATAGCAACTACCAGGGTAGTCGCGCCAGGTGAGATTGCGTCATGTGAGGCCAGGAAAGCCATCAGCAGGGGAGGGAGGAATGTCAGGTAGAAAGACCAAGGCTTCCAGTGGACAGTTCAGACCTCCATGATCACGGGTAGAGACACGTTGGATGTATCCAAATCATTGGGTTTCGCTTCAGTACGGTGTGTTTGCCCTTTACCCTTGCCCACTCAAGTGTAATCACCGCATTCAAATACTGGAAGGTGAGACACAGTAGGCGGGAAGGGGGCTGAAGATGCAATACCATATAAAACGCGGTGGGAGACGGGGAGTTCCTTCATCATAACCTCTTTTTCGACAGCAACATGGTTTTCGATGGATTGCAGCCCTATATTGGTAATTCGAGCCGGTCCTAAGGCTGCACTCAAGCGAGTCGGGCGATGCTTATCATGAGGTAGGAGTCCATGGTGCAAATCATATATCGGACTCCTGTCTATTGCCCCCGTCGGATACTTGGCCTTAATTATATATATAGTTCAGTCGAACTTCTCTCATCCCGGTTTCGGGCGTCATGTCGAACATTAATTAGGCTCATTTTATTGTCGCTACCTACCTGTAATACATAATCAAATTTCGTGATCAAGGACTATCACCGGACGCTTCTTGAAAAACATTCAGTGCGGACGCCAATGAGTACGGGCGCGCTAAAACCGCCAACGCTATATACATGAAGGCCCTGGTGGATGCACTGATAGTTGGGAACCCAGCGCCAGCTGTCATTTGTACCACAGCTAGAAACCGCGATAGAAAGACACCCGGCATGACTTACCTTCAGTGCCGACCCGCAAGAGGTATTAACAAGACATGCTTACACTATTTTGGGCATTACAGATTACTCAGGGGCTCCTTGTGCTGAACTTCACGGAGCACGCACCGTTGTGGGAAACAGGATCTGTGTTTAAAGGTCGTCTTCCATGGCCCTTTCAAGTAAGCGTTGACTCTCGACCTTAGAGAGACCAACGCGGTCACCAGTGTGCTTGGAAGCCCCAAAGCCTACATTGGCTAGTGAAACCCAGCCTCGACCACTCCGAAGGAGCGTCCAGCCTCACACCAGAAACAGTAATGCTATGAACTTGACATAATGTATTGAAGAAATCCATAATATATGTTTACCTGACTTCAATTATAGAATAATGAAATACTACAGTAAGCCAATATTATAACCCTAACTGCATATTGAAATCTATCTACATGATGTAAAGTTCAAATATGACACAACATATGAGATGATAAGGAGGATTGGAATAAGCATAAAATGTACGAGCGAAACCGTGATGATGCCAGCCATTTACAATAGCACCCTCGGACAACTTTTCAATGACCTATACTACGTATTGCAGCATTACACACGCTATTGCTCCACATCCGATTTCATCCTGAGACTATATATATACCTTTGCCGGTGGGATATGTTGAATACTCAAGTACGTTGGGCTTTAGTCAACCAGAACTGAAATTACTTGCAATCCAGCTGCCTAGATTTGACCTACCCTAGAAGGAAGCGTGGTTGTGTAGTTCACCCACTAAGCCCTTTCAAAACATCCACCGAGGGCACAAAAAAAGTACAACCAGTTAATGGCCTAGAGAAGTCGAGCAACCGATCATGCAGACCCAGTGGGTGCCCCAGAAACATACGTTCGAGCATCTGCTCAATAACGTACAGCCGCCGCGTATACCCAATAAAGTAGGTCCCATATTCGCCCGATGCCGGAGACCCAAACGGCATGTTATCACGTAGGATCTCGTGCTCGTTGCCTTCCTCATCCCTAATCGTGCTCAGTGTCTTGTGCGACGCTCGTTGACCGTCCTTGGCGTCATCGAGCTCCATGCTATCAGGCTTCGTGCGTCCAATGATCTGCTCTTGTTCCTCCCGACCGAGGCTTTTCCACCCTGGAAGGTCGTGGACGTATTTTTGAACAACGACATAGCTGCCCCCCTGTGCGTGCCTGTGGTCATCTTCGGCAGCGACAAGGACGGAGGGCGGGATGTTGGGACCGACGGGGTTTGCTGTGCCATCGACAAATCCCAGTAGATTGCGCGCATCAAAGTAGCGAAATCCAATGGTCGCATCCTGAACATGCACAGCACCGCCGAGGAGATCCATAAGCTGGCGTTCGAACTCGAAGCACAGATCGCGGCGTTCAGAGCGAATATGAAATAGCAGGTCACCTGGCGTGGAGATCGCGGTGTGTTTGTCGCCCTTGACTTCGCGGAAGCAATGAAGTTCCTTGGGACGGGGAAGGTTATTTGTTAGCAGGTCCCAGATAGAGCTTCCAATACCAACGGCACACGATAATTGGGCGTTAGCATCGCGGAGCGAGACGTTGCTGGCGAGGCTGGGGACTTTGCCAAGGGTTGAGCGAATCGTTGGGATTGCGGAGGCGGATGGGACAGTTAGGACAAGGAAAGTTGCGTGCCTGGTAAGAGGGGCTGTCACCGGTTGAGCGCTCATAGTGGTTATGCCACTCATAGTTCGTATTGATGCTGTGTATTAGGTAGGAGAACTTCTTGCACCGGTGGCGCTGACTGTCGATACGCCGCCGAGTTGCGACGACTTTGTATGTATATACGAGGCGAAATGCGCTAGCGGTGCCCTGAGTCTGAAGAATGGAGAATACAAATATCCTTTTAGAAATAAACTTGCAAACTAAACTTTGTCCACAGCACATGGGTGTATTCGCACAAGATACCGCACAATGAGAGCGAAACGAAAAATGATCATAAGACGGAGCGCCCAACATGTCAGGTATCGTTCGACTCGTGTTGCAGACAGCACTGGCATGGTTTCAACAACCCTTCAATTAGGACCCGTCTGAAAATTAGCCAATTGCCTTCGTTGCCTTTCCATAGCGTATGTTATACGCCCTCGACTACGACAGCTACCAGTCCGACATCTCGGCCTGGGCAGAACGTTTATCTCTCACTCCTGTTCAAGCGTAGAGCCTCCTCCGATTTGACTACCGGAACGGGTAGTATTTCCGTATATGGAAGTCACTACGTGATATGACAGTACTACTAACCTCTTAATAGATGTCGAAGTCGCTAGGAGTCAGACCTATCAGACAGCCCATCTCCCTTCCCTCTTACAAGGATCTGCATTTACTACGGTCGTTGTCTCGTTTAGTGAGTAACGACGACATCCTGCGCGACTTGGCCGACCTGAATAAGTAAGTCTAGCGAGAACAATACGAGAAAAGTGCCAGAATGAGATAAGTCCAGGTAGTGCAAAAGAGATCTGTTCTTGCATTCGGAGATGATTAAGAATTATTCATGGTGGCTCAATTACTGTGCCGACTGGCCCGACTTCGCCTGCGCAGCACAGTTCAAACGTGGACTCCTAAAACACACCCAAGAAGGCTTTATTAGCAGCACATCCAGCACGGACACGTATACAGAGTTGGTCACCGAAGCTGAGAGCTCAATCCTGAGCTAACTTCGTACGCAGACGAGGCCCACGATTTGGATGTGGAACCCACAGAGGAGGGTTCATGACCAGTTGCCCCTCGCGCGGTCAATTGGTCACGTAGCGAGACTGCGGACGCGCGAAAGGAGGAGACGACTATTGGTAACCACGCCCTCGAAAGGAGTATTAGCTTCACGAGGACCATCTTTGATGAGATATAAGAGATCCGAAAGTCATGATTGGTGAGTGATACGAGATCCGATCGCAGAGGGCACAACCTTGGCTGAGAAACTCAAGTTTAGGAAGGTGGGCCGGCGTCAAACTGAGGTATTCCAATGTTTTTGCGAGACCCAGCTGCGATGTATGCGTTTGCCACCACTCCCGGGCAGCGGTAGGGGAAATCGGTACGTGATACCAACTGTGTTCATTAGTAGGACTATACTACTAACTCGATCGTAAATCATTCCTATTGGCACGTTGTTAAGCTTTCGGAAGTGGATACAGGGCCCAAACCTGCAGGCTTCACTCACCGTATTGGGTAATGGTACGCGACCAATCAGAGAGCTGCTCTCTTGACGGGATCCGTGTTCCCGCTGGGTCGGGCTACTAGTACTACTAAGTAGATAGTAGTACTCTCTTAGCTACAATGAACGAGTCCTAATATCCCTGCTCACCCCGATAGCTCTTGCATCAGTTCATGCGCATAATCAACGCACGGGTGATGATGACGATGATGATGGTTCCTAATCATAAGGGATTATTCTCAGTGGACCCTTGAGCAGCTTCCCAGAGTACGAGAGAATATATAAACGTCAGGTAGATCTTCCACACACATACAGCTTGAAGTCTCTCTAAATCATTATCATCACTCCACAGTCGTCTGACATTAAGCATGGATACCGACAGATACTGTACTCTGGCTGAAGGTACCTCTTCCCTCCATTGCGAACTATGCTTACAACTGACTGTCGGAGGCTGTCCGGTGGCAAACAGCAAAACAGCTGTTCTGATGCGGGGCCAGCAGGGCGGCGCTCTTGGATTGCTACAGGATACCCAGCTCATAGAGACTCTCGCTCATTTCTCCCGCGAGAGAATCCCCGAACGGTTAGCTCTCTACCAAATTGGCTCCTCTCTTCCGCGCTTCTATGGCACATTGACGTTAAATTGTGAACAGTGTAGTCCACGCCAAAGCGGTCGGGTAAGTAAGCACTTAAACGCTTCCCGGAAGAACGGCCCGGTTGACAGTTGTAGATCCTACGGAGAATTCGAAGCTACCCGCGATTGTTCCGACTTCACGAGCGCCAGCTTCCTCAGCAAGGCCGGGAAGAAGACGCCCGTGCTGCAGCGTGTGTCAACAGTCGGGCCCGAGTCCGGATCGGCCGATACTGCCCGCGATGTGCACGGATGGGCCATGAAGTTCTACACTGATGAAGGAAACCAAGACTTCGTTTTCAACAACACGGTATGCTGGGTCATCTATCGTACTAGTACTTCGGGGGAAGGTTCTGATCTAGGTAAACCCGCCCGTCTTCTTCATCCGTGACCCAATCAAGTTCCCGTCTATGAACCGCTCGCACAAGCGACACCCTCAAACACATCTACCGGATCCGAATATGGTAAGCGATTCCGTCTCTGTCAATAACGAAATATGTCCTAATCAGTAGCAAAGTTCTGGGAGTAGGTGCCGGTTCCGAGCCTCGTTGTTGCATGGGACTAATGTATAAAGCTTCCACGTCGGCAACCCTGAAGGTATCCACCAACTGCTGATCCTCTTCAGTGACCGCGGTACTCCTAAGTCGGTCCGCTACATGAATTCGTATAGTGGGCACACATACAAGTTTACTAAGCCCGTATGTGGCAAGGCAGATCAGGTGTCAGGTCTTTAGCTAACGTCATGCTTAGGACGGCTCATTCAAATACGCCAAAATCCACGTCAAATCGCAGCAAGGGATTGAGAACCTCTCCTCCCGAGACGCTACCAGAATTGCCGGGGAGGATCCTGACTATATGATCCGTGACATGTTCGAGGCCATTGAGAGGGGTGACTATCCCGTCTGGAATATTTATGTCCAGCTGATGAGCCCCGAAGAGGCTGAGAAGTACAGATGGAATATCTTCGACATGACCAAGGTGTGGTCGCACAAGGAGTTCCCTCTGCAGCAGATTGGCCGCCTTACTATGAACCGCAACGTAAGTGATTACCCTTCTCTCTCATTCCCACTCGCAAATGTTGAACTGGGACAGCCGCGAAACTACTTCGCCGATATTGAACAAGCTGCGTTCTCACCCTCAACAATGGTCCCCGGAATTGCGGCGTCCGCTGATCCAGGTAAGATTTTGAAAACAGGCCAAATCCCTTTGCTGGTGGACGATTGGAATAACAGCCTACAGTTCTCCAAGCACGGCTCTTTGCCTACCCCGATGCAGCGCGCTACCGCCTCGGCGTCAACTATCAACAACTTCCTACAAACGCGGCGAAGGTGCAAGTCTACTGTCCTTTCCAGCGTGACGGAGCCATGCGGTTTGATGAGAACTATGGCAGCGACCCCAACTATGTCG
The DNA here is from genome assembly GCF_001889945.1 of Aspergillus brasiliensis CBS 101740. Taxonomy (NCBI): domain Eukaryota; kingdom Fungi; phylum Ascomycota; class Eurotiomycetes; order Eurotiales; family Aspergillaceae; genus Aspergillus; species Aspergillus brasiliensis. The sequence goes on from NW_027137462.1 coordinate 384,170, forward strand.
GATCCTCCATTAAGCCCACGAGGTTTTATCAAGAGCAGAAGGGAGGTGGCGCTTCAGCACTGGCCATACACACCGAGCACGAAAAGTGGGTGGGAGAGGTCTCCGCCTACACCAGTGAGATCACGGACGACGATTTCGTGCAACCCGCAGCGTTGTGGGATATCATTGGCCGCGAGGCCGGTCACCAGGACAGGGTCATTGAAAACCTTGTCGGCAGCATTAAGGGTGTTAAGTATCCTGAGTTGCGCAAGGCTGTGTACAGTAAGTTGCCCGGGAGGCCCCAGCGGAATGTCTTCCGCGACTCAGTCTATTAGGGAACAAGACTAACATCAAGGGTAGGCCTTTTCGGCCGTGTCAACCACGACCTCCGGTCTAAGCTAGAACAGCGTACTGAAGCAGCTATCAAGGCTGCGGGGCGCTAAATAGGGCAAATCCACTTCACCCATGTTGTTAGGAATGCGCATAAGCCGCTCTTTCCGGAGGGCAGTGTAGCTCGATGACTTGTTTTAACCAATAGTCTTCGAAGTTATCAATGATCAAGGCAAACGTACAAGGTCAAGCGTGTCGGACCTAACTGTAGACAGTAATCAGTGGATAGGGCTTATGAGTATTTTCATGGTGGAGCATCTACTCCCTAACTAGCAGGCAAGGTTGCCTACAGCCGTCACATGACCACCTCTGTGTCGTGTTGACTCCCTTGCTCGCGCCCAGCTACATAGCCTCCAGATAGAGACAACTTCAGTAACACTTTAGCCCGATGATTCCCTTCTGGCTAGCGTTCCTACGCTCCCAGACTTTACTTCTCACATCAGAGGTAGCCGAATACCAGCATAACGTGACAATTTTATTGAGCAAGGAGCGACGCACGGCCACCTATCTTGCTCTCTGGTCAACACCTACGATGAAATTCAAAACTCCTCTTTTTAGGTACCTATATGCACTGAATAATTGGCTATGTCGGCCACATCGTAGTATCAGACCATAGGCTGCTATGGGACGTGTGGCGATTTTAACGGGATGGACCCACTCTAATATGTGGCTTGTAGAAGAACCACAATATGTCTGACTAGTAGCCAATACCGACCCACCGTCAGCCACAGCTTGTGGCGATTTGGCTCAGTCGACTAATCGAGTCCACCGTTGCCAAGGTCCGCTCGTCAGACGCGGTTTGGCGAAGGATCATGTGATTGACATCTCAAACATACCTTTGGCCCCTCAGGCTTAATCTAGGTTAGCCCCCGCATTGCCCAGCAACTTCCTGTTGGAACTCATGGCCATAATTGAAAAATGTCCCCGCGAGCCTCCAGCTCCTCGAGTGGAACAGGCACTGAATCGGGAACGTCCCGCTTCACATTCGTGACAGGGAGCATCCAGTCGGAAGCGCGGAGCCATGCGATGAGAGAGCACTGGAAGCGGCGACACAAGCGCAACCAGGAGGTAAAAACGTTGAACCGGAAGAAGGCATCGTCATCGCTTACTTTACTACCACGGGTACCGAGTTCCTCGAACGAGGGTTTTACTACTAGTAGCTCGCCGGCAACGCAGCTGGATGGCGATAGGGGCGGGGATGGGGTTTCGGAAGAAAAGGGAGTTAAGCAGCGTCAACAGGCTGGAATCCCTGCCCAGATACTCTCCGGTATGAGCCACGCGCTCTCGAGCTCGCGACCCGACCCGTTCCAAACGTGTCCGGTGCATTTGACGAGTCAGCATCAGAAGCTCTTATATCACTGTGCGTATGTCCAACGTTGCCGTTGACGATTTCGGCAGCTGACCCGTAGAAATCTTTTCCTTTGTTTCTTGCTTACATGATGTTCCGCCTTGTTGCAGGGATTAGCACACATGCGGCTATGATGTTTGAAGACCTAGATGTCACCGAATTTAATCCGATGAAAGATGTTTGGTTTCCTCTGGACCTTTCAAATGCTTCATCTTTCAACTGCATATTGGCGCATTCCGCTGCGCATTTGTCTAACTTATACGCTGGAACTCCCCCTCGACGAGGGACCATTTCTTCCGATGCCCTGCAGTATAAGATTGAGGCGGTTCGAATCCTGCGGCTTTGGCTCGGTGATCCGGATAAGGAATTATCTGATGATGCATTTGCGGCCGTTGTGCGTCTGTTGACCTTTGAGGTAGGGTTGTGTCATGACTGAGTACCTGGTCGAAGTTTAACTAATAAGCTCTGATGCAGCGCTACTGGGGCACGGTGGAAGACTGGAAAATTCATCGTGATGGCTTACAACGGATGATCGACGCCCGAGGTGGCGTTGGGACATTACACGATAACTGGCGGTTGGAGCTTGTGGTTTACCTGTGGGTGTTGCAGCTTCGTAACGAGTGTAATGAGTGCATGCTCCCATACTGACACACTTAGTGTCTCATTAATGTCGCGGCCATCATGGCTCGAGTCCACGAACAAGCTTGAACGTATCTCTCGGCCTGTTTTATCATCAACCATCGTGCAACGGGCACCCTCTCTCGACGTTCAAAAGCTCCGCTGCCTTTGGCTAATATCATTCATCCAAGACATGAGAACCTTTATGGGATCGTTCTACTCTAGAGGCCTTCTTGGGTACCCTACTGCTCACACTGCAGTCGCTCTTCTGTTCCAAAACTTTCAAACCTCTACTGAAACCTGCCCCCCTGATGGTGATAACATTATGGACTGGGAACACGAGTTACTGGGTTGTTTGTTTTCCATTAGTGTTCTGATACAGGAGTCGATCTCCGTTGTGTCTGATGGCGGGCCAACAACACCCACTCAACTGAGCACCCTTGATGAACTAGAGATCTTCCTACGGGACTCTCGCCATATTTGGATGGGTTCAGTCCACAATCTGCGCATTATTCTGTTTGAAAGCCTTTCTAGGCTCTTTGAGCAGGGGGACTCCAAGGTGGGTTACGTCCTGGATTTGGTGCAGGTTCTTAGTACCTTAAGTCTGGAAGCACGCCAGGGCGTCGAGCGATGTCTTCTCAACCTACTTTACTGTCTAGGAAATACTAGCACCACACTATTGATAGATGACCGATGGACGCCGGATTCGCTTCTGTCGTCGATGCACGGACATTAGCGCGGTGCTTGCAGTCAGGTATAACGCCATGTGATGGGGGTCTGCATGTTTAATTACAAATCGTTTGGTCAAAGAGCGAATAAATCGTCAGGTCGGCCGGAATTGTAGTGACAGAAGAAGCCCAAATACCATCCTCATCTGTGAATACTGTCCTCATTTTTTCGCGCTATATATATGGAGACATATTACAATCGGGAGCAGGAGACCAAGGAGACCAAATCGTCCTTAGGTATGGTATAGTAGCATCACATCAAGCCTCTCTATATCTGACCGTCCTGCTCAAGCTGCTCGTCCACTTCCAGGTATTTTTGGTGCTCAGTCGCTGCTGGGTATCTGCTCTCAATGCATTCTTTGGCTAGTAGAAAAATTACGAAAATTAAAAGAACAATGACCCACCCACTGGCCTACCTTGAGACGTGTCAACTGATAGATTGGTATGCGGTATAATCTAGTCTGGGTACTCAATGAAGACGGATGTTACTGGCCTTGAGGTGGGACTATGAGTGGGGTCCTATCAAGTAATGTTGAGCAGTGATGAACTCCCACTCTATAGGCCCCAAGTGCCCGATTAATCACCGTGTGGAATGCGGGAACAATTCAATGGCATAACGAGGCCATGTTACCATCACACCCCGCTGGACTACCTACCTAGGTAGTAGTAGTACCTGACTACCTGATCCGGTAATCGTAGTCAACCAATCAGATTTAGCTGTATGGAATCGGTGATCTATGGGTCTGTGGGACTCCCGCGCCGACTGAGCGGTATCCAAGCGGATCTGGGCCCGCTTAGAGCTCGTGTTGCCGCGCTGGCAAGCTTCGATGACATCGTCCAAAGAGAGAACTACGTTTGGCTGCATGCTGGGATCATCTTTATTCAATTACAGCATGGAGTGCGGAATTCCGAACATCCCTGGGAGCTCTCATTATAAAAGGGATGTAGAATCTCTAGTCGTTCGAGTTAATCAAGCCATCCTCTGCATCTGCATATCCCAAGATCCTCGCAGCTCTTTCTCTAAATCTTTCAGTATCGTTCTCTCTTCATTATGTCTGTGCAGAACAACGCCAGATTCGACTTCATTGTGGTTGGTGGTGGCACTGCTGGCAACGTAGTTGCTGGCCGCCTGGCTGAAAACCCCAATGTCACTGTTTTGGTCGTTGAGGCCGGTGTTGCCGACTCAAAAGACCTTGAGGCCATCAGAACACCCTCTAATGCCATGGAACTTCGGGACAGTGAGTACGACTGGGCTTACAAGACCACCATGGTCAAGCGAGATGACTATGAGCGTGTCGAGAAGCCCAACACTCGTGGTAAAGCACTTGGTGGCAGTTCATCCCTGAACTATTTCACCTGGGTTCCCGGATCCAAGGGAACCTTTGATATGTGGGAGGAATACGGTGGAAAGGAGTGGACCTGGGATCCTCTCGTGCCCTACCTCCGGAAGAGTGCCACTTACCATGACGACGAGAAGGCATACTCGCCGGAGCTGAAGAAGATAGGCCAGAACGGCCCCCTCCCCATCTCGCATTCAGAACTCATTCCCGAGATGCAACCTTTCCGTGACCTTCTGACTAAGGCCTGGAAGTCCACCGGCCAGCCAGTCAATGAGAACATTTTTGATGGCGAGATGGTTGGCCTCACTCACAGTGTCAACTCCATCTACAAGGGTCGCAGATCTGGTAGTTTTCTGTTCGTCGCTGACCGGCCGAACATCACCATCTTGCCCCAGGTACATTCCAAGAGGCTCATCATCGACGAGGCCGATAAAGTCTGCAAGGGTGTCACCGTCATCACCCCTTCTGGCGAGGAACTCAGCTTCTTCGCCAACCGTGAAGTCATCGTCTCTCAGGGTGTCTTCGAATCTCCTAAGCTGCTGATGCTCAGCGGTATCGGTCCTGCTGCTGAGCTCAAGAAGCATGGTATCCCCATTATTGTTGACAATCCTCACGTTGGCCAACACCTTCTGGACCACCCCGGGGTCCCATTCGTCCTCCGCGTCAAGGACGGCTACGGTATGGACGACTACGTTCTCCGCGCAGGTACACCTCAGAATAAGCAGGCGATCCAAGCCTACCAGAACAACCACAACGGTCCTCTCGGTTCCGGTTTCCTTGAGCTGGTCGGCTTCCCCCGTATCGACAAGTACCTCGAGAAGGACCCACAGTACCGCCAGGCCAAGGCGTCCAATGGCGGCAGGGATCCCTTCTGCCCGTATGGCCAGCCGCACTTCGAGATCGACTTCGTCTGCCTCTTCGGAAGCGCCTTTCAGTGGCATTATCCTACCCCTCCTAAGGGCAACTACATCACCGTCATGGTTGACCTTGTCCGTCCGGTGTCGGAGCCGGGTGAGGTGACCCTTAACAGCGCCGACCCCCTGCAGCAGCCCAACATCAACCTGAATTACTTCAATAACGACCTCGATATCGTTGCCATTCGCGAGGGTATCCGCTACGCCTACGACGTTCTCAAGAACGGTGAGGGCTTCAAGGACATCATCGAGGGCGAGTACCCCTGGGAGATGCCCCTGCATGATGACAAGCTCATGAAACGCACTGTCCTTGACCGTTCCCAGACCTCCTTCCACCCCTGTGGTACTGCTCGTCTGTCCAAGAGCATCCAGCAGGGTGTTGTTGACCCCGGCCTCAAGGTCCATGGTATCAGGAACCTCCGTGTCATTGATGCCTCGGTTATTCCCGTCATTCCAGACTGCCGTATTCAAAACTCTGTGTATATGGTTGGTGAGAAGGGCGCCGATGCCATCAAGCGGGACCATGCCGAGCTGTATGGATAAGTAATAGCATGGGCATATATGCTTCTCTGATTTGATGAAAGGCAGATTCGATTCATTGATATTCTTTAACCGATTTTCCTAATCAATAGTATTGTCCTGCTAGTGGGGTTCTTCCATTATCCTCAGGTAAAAGAACCTAATGTAGTTCCTGACCGGACCGGCCTGCCGCAGGGCTTGGTGTAAGGGGTGATATGGATCAAGTAGTATGAAGGAGCTACATATTATCGCGAAGTATAGAGTTTATAATAGTAATATCCTAGAGTGTTATCTCTGGCCACCTAGCTTAGTCTTTTGATGGATAGATATATCTGCGAGTGGTCCAAAGATTATATAGCATATATATATCACCAAATACTAGTGCCTCGCGAGGGGCCGTCTGTAATACAATGACCATGTCCACAGTGCACAGAATCATCTGGATGACATTTGCCTATAGTTATCAGATTCATGAGCAAAGTTATCACCCGCCGTCACAAACTTAATATTTGATAGTATCTTATGTCGAAAGAATTGAGCCCCCTCGCTATAAATAAAGAAATGAACACACAGACATATATATATATAGAGATATATGTCCTTTTCAGCTAGATTAATTGCTAACTGCCATATTTGGTGACGCAAAATCAATAAAGTTACTTTAATGAGGTCTTATATTATCTTAAAGACACTCATACCAGATTTTCAAGTTATAGATTGTCTTACAAGCATAGCTGATATGAAAAAGTCGAGGATCAATACATCCCATATAATATAGTCAGTAAGACAAATTATTACTTATACTAGTCACAGTATAATACTTGGAAAGAAGACTGCTATCATGACTGGTATCCCAGCAGGCGTCGGGCTCGTTATTTAGAATGGCTCAATAAAAGATGGCCAGATTATTAAGATGGAAGTTGAAGAGATTGGGGGGACGAGGCAACTAGTACACCAAAATCTCCTCATCTTTTCCTCCCCCGTCCCTCCATTTTTTAAGCACCTTCTTCATATCCGCCGCGATATTCTGAGCATATTCAGGCCCAGCGGCCCCGGTAGGCAAGTCCGCTGGGTTCCCCCTCACCCAAGCAACAGGTTCTTTGGGAACACCCGCGAATTTCTTCTTAAGCTCTTCAACCTGCTGAGGCCCATAGCCGCGACCGAAGATTACCGCGCGAGGAGGCCGACTGTAATCGTGGGTTCCGATTTCATTGGGACTCTGAGACTGAGGATCGCGACCTGCAAGCAGATGCGGGAGCTCAGCCTCTGCAGCCTCATATGACAGGATGAAGTGGATGACTGAGGAGCATTAGGACCAAACTTTGTTTATTTCAGGATTGTATACCAAGAACCTTCGTATTCAGGCCGTAGGTGCTGGGAAATTGATTTCCCCATCGCGGGTATTTTGCCGCAGGCAACTACGGGCACTGGCTGAGTGAATGAAGACATGTTGCGAGAGCGGTACGCTATACGTTGTGCGCTGCGCATGAAGGTATTTCGGAGCAATGGAGACAAAGCATCATGGAGTAAGCTGACCTCGATGATTCTATTTATATTGTTCGTTGCGGCGCGCTCGGTCTTGATGATGAACAATGACGTTCGGACAGAGCCGGAGAGCCCACAAATTCAAAGCCATGAATAAACTTTGGGCGCCGTTCGGGCCAATCGTGGCGGCCCACCGATTTTTCGATTATTCAACAATCCCGACGCCCCGACCCTGATGAGTAAACTGGCAACGCCGCCACGTCCTTTTCGCGTTTCTCAGATTATCCATTACATCACATGTCTTCATGATGGAAAAGGGGCCTCAAAAGCAATACACCATGGTCGAAGGAATAGATGACGCGCCCGCGCCTCGCAAGAGAGGCCGGCCACGAAATGCGACGGACGATCAGCAAGCTCCCGAGGTGGGCACATCGAAGCAAAGACAGAGCAAGTTGGAACTGACTCAAGGAATCCAGAAACGTAGAAGGCAGCTTCGCGTTGCGCAGCAAGCATATCGCAGGAGAAAGGAGACCACGATCGCCAATCTGCAATCTCGCGTACAGGAACTCGAGTCCGGCATCGAGGAGCTCAGCGAGTCGTTTCTTTCCTTCAGTAATCTTCTGTTCGAGGCTGGGATTCTTCACAATCAGCCTCGTGTCACAGCTGCTCTGCAAAAAATTACCCAGCAATACGTGTCGCTTGCCAAAAAGGGCTGCGACGAGGCCGAACAACCTGCAGCCCCGGCGGACGTGTCGCAGTCAATGTCTCCCACGCTTAGAGATACACAAAATATAATCTCAAATCACAATACGCTCATAACGCAACTTGATTCATTGCCCATAATCGGTAATAATTTCCCGTCCTCGTCGGACCTCGCGGCTCAATGGCCTGAGTTATCACAACTACCCCCTACGCCACCCTTCCAAGAACAAGCAATTCTGCCGTTCGGAATAGCCTTGTCGCCTCCGAATATCTCCTTCTCATCCATTCCTAGTCCTGCTCCTGCCTTGAATTTCCCGACTATACTATCGCCCGATAATTCCTTAAAGCAAGGGCACTGGGCACTCTCACAACTTCTAGTCCGACAATGCTGCGAGACTGGATTCTATCTATTAACAAGCTTATCTGGAGACCATCCAATAGTCAAAGCAATCTTCGGGAAACAATTGGCCATCAACGAGCGCGACTGCTTGATCTCCGGATTCGTCGCCGTCATGCACGACGACCTAGGAGACACGATCGAGTTAAGAACAACAGTTCTTAATTCAAGGAGGAACAGCTACTCGCCTGAACGACTCGCCCTTTCCTCTCGAACGTGGCAAATTGTCAATGAATCGGGTGCTGATGAGTGGATGGATGCAAGTGGTGTGCAAAGGCTGCTACAGCAGCGAGGGATTCGTCTTCAGGACCCGAGCTCGGCCCTCTTCAGTCCCCGGTTCAATTCGGCTCCACAGCTCAACGCAGTGAGCTTCATTAAATGTGAGTAATGCCGAGATCAATGGTTCTTTGTGTCTTCTTGTCTATGCATTTACTGACTTTGTCGTAGATCTTTCCCTCCGCACTATCTGTCTCGGTCGCGGGCCAGCGTTCCGAAAGCGCGATGTTGAGAATGCCATTCGCCTTGCAACTCTTGATGATCCTTGGGCGTTTAACCCTGTGTACGAAATACCATGAATTATGTATAACAACAACATTTGTCTACAATAGATATAATCTCCGCTTACTTTGCATGATGCGACGATTAGACCCAGGATCCCGCTATGGAGTGGAGGAACTTCACCCAATGCATATGTCCCCTATGTCCGCGAAATTTCTTAAAAAGTGCTCTTCGCATCGCAGCAATTTATTTCGACTTTCACTTTAGCGTCTAGGGGCTGGCCGTTAAAATCCAGGACCGGACTCCAAAATCACCTATATTTTTCATTTACGTTCTCTCCCTTTTTGGGTCACATCAATGTGCAGGCACATTTCTAGTCACGTCGACGCCAAATAGAGACTCTGTCATGGATCACCCCATTCTTATCCTTGCCCACAGTGTGTGTGCGCTCTGGCTGCCAGTACGCCACTCTCTCCAGACCCGCCTTGCTGGGCTCTCGCAACGGGTCCGCGTCGACAAGGCCCTTATCGTTGTAGGAGATCTTCTCACCGGGGTGGCTCAGATGCTCCATGTAGGCCTCGGAGGGAGAGGCAAATGGAGGGCCGGGGGCCAAGGGGTCCTTATGACGAGGAGATTCCAGACAGATCAGATTGCCTGCAGGGAAGGGAGCGAGGAGCTCGGTGTGTCGTAGAGCCCATTTAGGACGGAGCTCTGGGTTCAGAGCACAGAAAAACTAGATGGTTGTTAGAAGGAAAGTCCAGAAAGACCAGAAGGATCCAGCGTGGGTTGGAAAGGGCACATCAAGCTTCTAAAGACAGAGTGAACCATCCTGCGGTTCCGTCTGTAAGACGCAGAGTACAAGGGGAGAGAAAACAATAGCAATGACGGAATGGAGCCCAACAGCGGCAGTGAATATACATACCGTGTAATCATAAATGACATCAAATCCATTTCGAGGTACCCCAATTTCCTTCAACCAGGCATCATCAAAGAAATCCCCCTGGACGAAAGTGACCTTCCCTTTGCCAACTTTCTCATCTCGCACGCGGTACCGGCTATGGTTCACCTTCTCCTCCTTCTTGCACGCTTCGACAGCCGCGGCGCTGCACTCCAGGCCATAGGCGTCATACCCGAAGCTCGCGAATAAGAGCACGTCGACTCCACGTCCACAGCCCGGCACTAGGACCTTTCGCCTCTCACCGTCCTGGGCGATGGGCCCGCCAATGGTGCCAGCTCGCTGGACCAGGGTGTCTTCTAGCGCGGGGTTGGGGAAGCCACGATCCCAGGGCAGATTATCACCTTTGTCCCAGAGGGAGGCCCAGCCCTTAAGATAACTGTCCCCTTGATGCTTGGCCCAATATGCCTGAATATCCTTGGGATCAATGTCGGTAGGAGTCGTCATGGCAATGGGGTGGCGATGGTGTCGGGGGAAGTTAAGAGATGCTCGCTCTGGCGCGACTGTGAGAAAAAGGGTAAAAAATTTGAAATAGAACAGAGTGCTCAGAAATTATGGATTGCACAGGGAAGTAAATTATACTGGGTGTACGGCGTCTGTTCTACTTATAGCTCTCTACACCCATAATTGAGTGCCTTTACTCGGTGATTGAAATCATTGCCGATGGGATAACCTGAAGATCCGACCGCGAACCAATAGTCAGGTGTTGGGTCGAACGTTAATCAGCCTTTACCTGTTTATTCATCATATAGTCAGTCTTTTCCTGTTTATTCATCATATAATCAGTCTTTACCTGTTTATTCATCATACCGAGAGAGAGCTGTTGAGAAAAGTGGAGGTTTCTACTTCAGTAGCATGGGATTGGCCCAGGCGGAAATCTTGGGCCCACCGTCGTCCAAGGATCACGCTGCTCTCCCGGCATATATTCCCCTGAAGGCTTAACTGTCATTGGGGCTGACTACAGCAACCCACACTCGCTCAAATCTGCCATGTAAAATCAGGACGTTATCAGTAGTGGAGACGCAGCCGGTGACCAAAATCATACAGTTTTGGCCGGCTACATCGTCTTTAATGTTGCGCCACCTGAAAATATATCTAGACATTTCGACGCAGAGGTCCAATGTCTGACCGGAAGAGAGTAGGAGTGGCGGTGGCAAATTATAATCAAGCCGACAGGTTGATATCTTAACTTGGGGTTAGACAAAGAATTCCCATGGAAGAAACCTAACTAAGTATGATTATTAGGATAAGTTGGCTTGGTCGGTCTTCATTAACGCACTGAAACAATTTCTAGTCGTTCGACCATCGTAGCTCGCAATGAATCTGATTGATTAGTCAAATTGGACCAATTGTCGATCCACGGAGCTAGGGATTATAAGGTTAGACCCGCCCGAATGGGGCAGGGGGCTCCAGCAATCAAGCCTGGCGAGTCAGTGCATCTACTCTGTAATGGGTTAGTGGGTTGGTTAACTTAACTAGAGCTGGGAATGTATAATAATCCCTCCGAGCGGACATGCCTGATGATTTAGCAAAGGTGGTTGAACTAAGTCAACTCATCACGCTGTAAGGAGGTGTTTTAATATTGAGTAATCGACATAACTCTCTGGTTATGTGACCAGCGAAGGATTCTCTTGCTGTATTACAGTGAAGGTCTGAATGCTCTTGGGTCAGCAAACACTATAATAGGCGTGATGCCACGGATAATACACTCTTTGCGTGATTATCATTTTGACACATGAAATACGGACTTTGATCTATACACCGCCACTGGATGCCTTGTTGAACGGTTCTACTACGCTCATATCTTTACCGTGTCCGCCCTGACCTCCACCATGGTCTCTGCGGCATCAAGTATTGATGTAGAGTCCACAATTGCCGACGACAATCTTCAAACTCCGGTTGCCAGGGAAGAAACGGAAGATGTCTCGATCTATTGTTCCGGAGCGACATGGCACATGGCCCCCGAATTGCGCCAAATCGAGAACGAGATGAAGCCGGGGGCGAGAAGCTGAAATTGCTCGGTGTAGCCTGGTAGAATCGCACCGTCACGGGCGTTGGTGGTGATGCCATATTCCATGAGAATGTTGTCTCTCAGTTTTCTCTCTTCCATCGCAGTAACAGAAGGAGCGAGACTAAGATCATAATTGACAATTCATTCGGATGCGTCAAGCCTGGGGAGATGTTGCTAGTTCTTGGACGGCCCGGCGCGGGGTGCACGTCGCTGCTGAATGTGCTTTCCAACAACCGCCTCGGATACAAAGAAGTCGCCGGAGATGTCAGCTTTGGCAGTATGTCTGCTAAGGAAGCCAAGCAGTACTGTGGCCAGATTGTCATAAACATGGAGGAGGGATTTTTTTTTCTTACACTGAGTAGCCCATGACTAGGTGACTGTAGAGAGCTCTACTCCAGGTTTGGCCCTGCCCCCTCCACTCCGAATCGTATTTATTATCTAGAATATTTATTATCTAGAATATTTATTATCTAGAATAGCATTGGAATTGTCGCTGAGGTGTCAAGACATCCCTCGTATGTAAAAGCTCTGGGTACTTCTAAGTTGCGGCAGTCGTGTCTACATAACTAACTTGACTTGCAAACTTCATGCGGCTTGGATCGAGCGGCGAAACGCCGGCAGTAGACCCCAGTGGTTATAGGGACAGAAATCTAAAGATTTAAAACTGGTACTGAAGTAAAACCAGAGACATCAGGCCCACGGCTGCAAGGCTACCGTAGACACCAGTATGCAGACTGAAAGCCAAGCTTGACTGAGAGCTGTGGATGTAGGTCCAAAGCGGACCTTATGTCTATAGCCAGAAGGATCTGGCCCCAGATCTGTTGAGATAAGTGATAGTGGGATTGATTCTTGTTGATTGATTTAAGGAATTATCTTTTACAGGGGCGGGATGCCTCAGATATATATATCTGTTCCCAATCCCGTTATCCTAGCTTTTGTATGTGGGAGTCGCATCGTCTCTTAAGAAAATGCCTTGATTGATTTTGCTCTAACAGAGAACCCTATTACGTTGACGTTTGAGCCAGAAGATTGAGGAAAGCAAAGGTCAACTCTAATGGTTCCAGCTGCCAAATTGTGGGGCTATGAATAGGCTAAATCAGTTGGAAGAAACGACATTGCTAGGGCTAAGATGGAATTGTTGGAGTTCTTGCTTTGGGCAAGGTACTCGCCGGGCAATAATTCGGCCGGGCCAGAGCTAAGCATAACACCCCATAGTTGCTGTAGTTACGTCTAACTGGTTATAGACTTGCAAACTTTGTGCGGCTTCTCTTCATCACCACCCCATTTGTTTTGTGACAGAATGCCGTCACAGCTACCGTTGATTCTTAATTAAGTGATAGCAGTTCCTACTACTTTGATTAGATTAATGGACTGGACCTGAAGGATTAAAAGCCTGCCTAATTGCGAGTGAATAATGGAGGTGTTGAAAGAGCAATCCAAACCAAGTGTCTAAAGTTTAAAAAATGAGGCCGCGGAAAGTGGTGAGAAGGTGCTATTTAGTTGAAACAGCGTCCTCTCTGTAGAAAAGTAGAATTGATCGAATGGGATTGTTTAAACAATTAACACATTCTCGGCCTAGGTGTCAGGTCCGTGCATTTCCTAATAGTATTACACCCCCAGCTCTGGCAAGAAATTATTTAGCCTGCTTCCGCTCCAATCCGAGCCTCGGGCCAGACCGGATCGCTGGGAAATAATCCAGAGCGCTAGCTCTATCGACTCCAGGAACGTCTAAGTCGGTCCGATATCATACTTTCTCGCGGTTTCTGCGTACTTGGGGGGTTTTTGGGACTGTAATTCCAAAATTGCTTTCGCAATCCGAGCGTTGTGGTCCATTTCAGGTACAGCTGAAAAAGACGCATCGGAAGTTGGAGATTGTTGCATTACGTGGTGCGTTGCATGATCCCGTGACTTACATTAGCTAAAGCCGATTGCCAAGACTGGTTTGTAATGACCCCTCCTTCCCTCGGGATCATTTCATCCCTGGACCGTAAGCACCGAGATAAACACCATGGGAAGCCAAAAGCCAGAGAGTTCTCCACTGCTCCCCTGGGAGGCCTTGGCCGCCTCCTGGGATGAAGGGATGGGAGATGAAGGTAACCTGTACTTCTCGGTCTTGGAATTCCCAGTTCTGAAAAAACTGGCAAATGTTCGTCCCGGAATGCGTGCGCTGGATCTCGCGACGGGAAATGGTCTGGTCGCTAGATGGCTCGCTCAAGAAGGCGCCTCGGTCCTTGCAACAGACGGGTCAAGAGCAATGTTGGAGCGAGCACGCAATCGAACTTTTGCTTGGTATGAACGAGGGCAACTTCCTGAAGACAAAATTGTGTTTGATGTCTTAGATGTGACAAACCCTGTCGCATGGAGCAATCTTCTTTCTAATCACCCAGACACGGTCAGTTCATTGTTCACTTCCAGGAACCTGCCCTTTCCCACTTAACCCTACTCCCCAAGAAAACATAGTTTGGCTCACCTGAAGGGCAGAGCGAAGGTTTCGACGTAATAACAATGAATATGGCCTTGATGGATATTCAGGATCTTGATTCCCTTGCCACAGCTTTGAAGAAGATACTGCGGCCAAATGGGTGGTGAGTCAGATCTTAGAAGAACATGATGCTTGGGGTCACTCATATCGTCCCTTTCAGTTTTGTTGCAACATTGCTACACCCTATTTTCTTCACATCAGGGGCTGAAAGACAAATCACCGTCCGCGACAATCCCGAAACTAGCGAAAGAGAAGTTGATTTAGCAATTGTCATGAGAAGATACCTCGACGTTCCCCCAGCAAGACAAATGCCTCTGGCTCAGAACATGGAATCACCGCCACCCGTAAGCATTGAAACGACCCCATCAACTCCCTTTCTATTGTTGAATTATTTTTAGCTTAGCTTTCATCGACCTTTGAACGAGCTCTTCACACCATTTTTCAAATCCGGCCTAGTACTCGACGCACTTGAAGAGACTAATTTCGACGACAGTTTCAGAGACACGGAAAGATACCATGCCGCAAAGAACTTTACTCAGTTTCCGAAAATACTTGCTTTTAGGATGAGACCGATAGCGATGGATAGCTGATTCCGGTTAGCAATAATACAAAATATACTCAAAGACCTCGAACATAAAAGTATATTTATCTTTGAGGTCGATTTTAGGAATGGCCATTGTTTGAAGAATATTAAATGATAATGATGTTAAAAAATTCTTATCCTTTTCATTATGGATACGCATAAAGTCTGGTATCTTTTTGTATTGAACTGGCTCTTCCCTCGGGAAATTTTCGAGTGCTGAGGTGCTACTATATAGACAAGTTAGCGTGTTTATAAACCTACACATGTACCCATTATACCAATAGAAAAGATCTATACCATACAAGTATGGGCTCGATGAACCCTACTACTTGCAGTATCCGTAGTATCGAGGAGCTGGAGAACATTCTTACAGATGAGTCCTACTCTGATAGAATAACACGGCTACTCAGTCTTCTCTTGTCGCAGATCGATGAACCAGAAAGGTTTTTTAAAATAATATATGAAATGCGATCTCTGTCTCGGCATGTTTTTACACACGTATGGTGGCGGTCCATAAAATCCGTGGTCTTTGCATATGCTAACGAGAAGTGGAAGTGTGTATCTGACACATCACTCAGAAAGATCAAAGCGATGGTCAAACCAGAGGGGTAATGGCTGTGAGGATCCGGTTGATCTCATATTTACATAGCAAAAGTAGGTTTATAAGTGATGTGCATTCTGAGTCACTAGACTCAGAATCCTAGTCTTTTACCGGATGGCCTAGCGGTATGAATCCGGAGAATTCACTGCCTAAAGCGCACTAGGTTAGATTCTGACAATGGCATCGCAGTGCACACTTTTCTCGGGAGCCAGTTCTTCCCTGGATGATAATTGGCTGATGAGAAAGGTCGGCGCTCTGGCACTTGGGCCGGAGGAGTCTAGTTGTGTTAGCAATCTCCATTGAATGGAGGTCCTGGATAAGATATCCGAAACCCAACCCAGCCCTCGTTTCAGCGAGGTCTTGCTGAGGTCAGGACCGCACTCCCCTGCCCCCAGCTTCGTGGAAAATCAAAAAAAAAAAAAAAAAAAAAAAAAGGAAGAGTGCAATAAGTCTACGATTCGCATTACACTGATGCCAAATTGAATATACCATAAGGGTTGTGGCGCTCGTAGTTGGTTGGTGTCCTGACTTTCAGCCAAACGACCTTCGTCCGGGTCTTTCATTTGAGTTTCCATTGGCTGAGGCCATTTCGCTTTTCGTGCCACTAGTTTCTAAGATTATGAAAATACTAAAATGGCTTTAGGATCGGGTGAATGACAGCTCCTTAATGGTACTAGAATTATCGTCCTTTGAGGGGTTGTGGTGTTTTGGCTACAAGCTGCATTTTGCCTTCTGGAATTGGCCACTAACCAGCCGAGCATCAGATTCTGATCTGTTGACAGGTGCTATTCGATCTGAACCCTTTCCCTAAACATAACGAAGTGAGGGCGAGTTGACGCGAAGTTTGTGCGAACTTGATCCGGAGTGGTGAAACTTTTGTTCGTAGGACTCCGCATCTCCACGCTCCAACTTCTTTCTGTGGGGAAAGTTGGAGTCGAACTAACTCACGTATAATTAGGAGCATTGACTTCTCGGAGAATTGGAGGGTGAGGCTTTGGTTCCACGAATCTTTTTTTAACTCGCAACATGCTTGGTGTCGTCGTCATTTCTTTCGCCCTTTTTGGTCTGTTGTACCTGGTCCTGACAACTGGGAGAAGGGCTAAAAGCCTCCCTCCAGGTACGAGCATGACGGTATCTTGTATTTGAGACAACTTAAGACTGAGACTTGCTTTTTAAGGACCTCCAACGTTACCTGTTCTTGGCAACTTTCATCAAATTCCAAGGAAGCGGTCTTACTTGAAGTAACTGATCACGGCCTATCCCACTCTATGCCATTGCTTACCTTGGAATCCAGGTTTACCGAGTGGGCTAAGCAATATGGGGGCCTTTACTCTTTGAAGTTGGGCACTGCAACGGCAGTCGTTATCACCGATCGACGTGTCATCAAAGAACTTGTCGACAAGAGAAGTGTTAAATATAGCAATAGACCAGTCTCATATGTCTCTCACAACCTCATGACATCTGGAGACCATCTTCTGGTAATGCAATACGGACAACAGTGGCGGTCTTTTCGGAAATTAATTCACCAATATTTCATGGAGTCTATGGTTGAAAAGCATCACGTTGAAGTACAGAACGCCGAAGCACTGCAATTGCTGCGTGATATGTGCGTACGTCCTGACCAACACATGCGTCACCCAAAACGCTTCAGCAATAGCGTCATCATGAGTCTAGGTGGGTTCATCCCGACAAAAGTATATCAAGGGTTTAAAATCGGTTAATTGTCCCTAACGCCTCTTGCAGTATTCGGCTTGCGGACGCCCTCCGTGGATACAGCCCACATGACTCGTCTATATGATATGATGGTGAGGGACTGTTGATTGAATTGCAGGGATAGAAGGCTAATCAATTTCCCGTGCCATAGGAGAACTGGTCTCAGTTAATGGAGCCTGGTGCTACTCCTCCGGTTGATGTTTACCCACTGCTCCACTACGTCCCGCAGAAAATCTTTGGCAACTGGGTCTCGAGATCGCAGAACGTTGGCGAGGAGATGAATGAGCTATATGCGAGCGTGCTCGACCGTGTTAGGGAGCGCCGCAAGCTGAAGGGAAGCAAAGTATCGCTCATTGATACTCTGCTAGATCAAGAGGAGAAGATACACCTCAGTCGTCACCAACTCTATTTCCTCGGCGGCGTATTGATGGAAGGGGGTTCGGATACCACGAGCTCCCTTATCCTCGCGTTTATCCATGCGATGACTAAATGGGGCGACATTCTTCAGAAAGCGCAAAAGGAGATTGATAGTGTCGTCGATGAAGATCGAACACCTGTCTGGTCAGACTATGCCCGGCTGCCCTATGTAGCGACCATCGTCAAAGAAACCCAGAGGTGGCGGCCCGTTGTGCCTCTCGCCTTTCCTCACGCTGCCGCTGAAGGTAAATAAGCCCTGTGCCATGTTAGAGAATTCTGGAGCTAATAGAAGTTACAGACGACTGGATCGATGGTTACCTTATCCCTAGAAACACCACGGTCATTATTAACTCGTGGGGCATGCACCACGATGAAAAGCGTTTCCCGAACCCGGACACTTTCGACCCCGACCGCTACAAGGGCCAGACCATGCTTGCGCCCGAGCTAGCAGCTTCAGCAGACTACGAAAGTCGCGATCACTACGGCTATGGCTCTGGTCGCCGGATCTGTCCGGGGATTCACCTAGCTGAAAGGAATATGTTCTTGGCGATTGCCAAATTGATCTGGGCATTTTCCATCGAACCCGGCTTGAATGAAAGTGGTCAGCCGATTGAGTACGACGTCAGCCCCGAGACAGGCTATAGCGAGGGATTTTTGGTTTGTGCGAAGGATTTCCCTTGCGTGATCAAGCCGAGATCGGAAGCCCGATGGGCGACCATAGTAAAGGAACTCGAGATGGCTCAGAGAGATGTCTTCTCGCGATTTGATATCTAGGATCATGTCAGTCACCAGTTAAACGGTCTCTTTCTCTCCTTTTACATTTCATTCAAGTCGCTCCGCGCCCAATTGGGAATTTTACCTGTGTAGACTTTGAGTTCCGAAAAGTACGTTGTTGAAAATATCAATTGAGACATCTTGGAATGAACTCAAGTGGTGTTAACATAGACACTGCTGGAATACTCCATGATTGACAGTCGGTACATGATCGACTTTATTGATGACGATGGTGGTCCTCATCTTCTGGGCGGTGCAAAGAAAGCTTGTATTACAGAGCCGAACTTCGTAAGTGGAGTCAGCTATCACCTATTCTAAATTACTGTTCACTGAATAATCCCAAGTATATGGCAACTAAGCCAGCGCGAGTTCTGCCGCGAGATTCCGCAGATATTTTTATTTCCCAACGGCCGGCCGACGTTCGATCTCTCACGGCACGACACTTGTCTATATAAATCAAATAAATGGAGAAACCAAAGAGTGTCAAGAATCGCTGCCAACCAGGAATCTGATATCTGGTGTTCGTATAGAATAACCCCGAGCAAGAGATTAACTGGCTCCAGATTCCGCCCTATAGTAATAGCTTTTACATTTCGAAGTCTTAATCAAGGGTCTGGCCATGAGATCCAGTGATAGAGCCCGGGTTCTGTGAATAAATACAATGCACTACCACGGTTTTACCGTCCGACAATGTTGAGTCTTTCTGACAGGATGAAGACCGAGACGAATGTGGATTTAAAGCGTACCCCCTTCCACGCACTCAAGACGGAGAGCCCCATGAGCATGCGAGCATGCGAGCATTGCCGAAAGCGAAAGGTCCGCTGTAATATGATCCAGCATGGTAAATCCAGCCGCTCACACTGCGCTTAGATCGGGATTTCCAACGGGAGGTTAGCCTACGAACCTACCTGTAGGTTGCTCTTCAGCTTATCTCCCCATCCTTATCGGTGCGCGAAGATTTCACATCTTTTCGAATCTTAGAACACCGGAAAAAATTGTGCAAAAGTCAGAGCCGCGTAGCTGCAACATCTTCTGCTTGCGAAGTGGCCCAACCTCCCCATAGGCTGCCCAAATTCTCTGTCGAGTACTTGTACGAATGCCTTCTGCGAAACTGGACCCAGGAATGTGCTGGATCAATGGACCTAAATGGTGAGTATCCTTCGTTCTCTGCCTGTTCACAACAAATACTTGCCAAATGTCTATGTATCTGCACAGAATACAATGATACATGAAAAATACTAACAGATAGTTGTCAATACGAGGTCTCGACGATGGATGCGCCGTGCATATTTGGATCAAGTCTTGATGCCCGCACCTTCTCCCCGACGTCTTTGCAGTCAGAGACCTTTAATGGCAAGCAGTCTTGGAAATAAAGGGCTGCAAGCATTCCAGGTTTCGCCCGAAAGCCTTCTTCCTGACTTGGGCTAGAGGATATCGACTACCTAGCGCTTAAGGGAGCGTTAACGGTACCTGATACAGAGTTGCGCAACAAACTTCTCAAGTCATACGTGCATTGTGTGCATCCATCCATGCCTATCTTGGAAGTTTCCAACTTGATACAGAGCGTTGGACTGGAAAATGGCACCGCTTGAGCCTCGTGTTATTACAAGCAGTGATGTTTGCTGCTACGGCGTATATTGACTTGAAGCATATACGAGCGGCTAGTTAGGCCGATCGAAAGGTAACCCGGGGTGTCTTCTTTATCTTTATAAGAGCAAGGCATTTGTACAACGTCAAATATGAAAATGAAACGACCATGCTTGTCCAGTCTCTGCTGCTCATAACATATGTGGACGAAATAATTATCGACCAAGAGGACAGCTGGCATTAGCTATTGGTTAGGATGTCTCTAGCATGCTCTATTGGCTTGCATCGCGAATTCTACGAATTGTTACGCGTTGGTGCGCCATCCGCGTTTGTGAAACGAATTTGGTGGTCTATTCATATTTGTGACCGTCTATTTGCTTTTGGGAATGAGACAGCCGATGCGGATCAGGGACTGTGACTGTGATTTGATAATCATAGCTACCGATGATTTAGACCTACTTTCACTCCCTGAGAAGATGATAGGTCTTCTCGGCCAGTCTGATATTCTGCGAAATACTGGCTATGAGAAGCAACTGATCATGCTATTTATCGATACGTCAAGGCTCTGTGTCAACCTTGGCCACGTTCTGTCTGCTCAATACTCGACCTTGAGCTACCGAGACAGCGACAACGGGAGGACCGTGATGATCGCCCCGAAATGGTTGACAACTCAGGCATCGGCGATTTAGTAATGTGACCGAGACCTCGAAGCGTGGCAAAACCAGCTCCCTGAAAAAAATCAAGGCCTATCCTGTTGCACCCACCGAACTTGACGAAGCGCAAAAGGTTATGCACCTTCACCGAGCCCTCCTGGAGCTGATCTATCTTGCCGTCTGAAATGCTCTACATAGACCTGAGCTTGTTCATCGAGACGCGGCTCAACCAGAGATGTGGAATTGTCGTGTAGCAGAGTTCGGTCAGCTTCGACGGCTATTTCGAATATTGCATTCGATCTGGAAATATTGGAGCTCATATGCCGCCTACCTATGATTGGCGTGACGGTACTCTTTGGTGCTACCGTCATTCACCTCTACGATCTGAGGTGTAACCACCCAGCCGTATAGGTTTTCGGCTTGATGTATTTGGACCGATCCTTGCACGCCTTGGAAAGCCCGGAAGAGACGTATGATTCTGCACAGTTTGCACGCAGATTCTTGCAAATGGCGATTGAAAAATCTGGTACTCAATCTCCAGGCAGACGGAACGACGGTCATCTTCTTCTTCCCGGCGGTGCATTTATTGCGGTGGAGCAAGACAATCGGCTGATGTCATTGTTAAACAAAATACATCAAGCCAAGGGGAAAGTACAACGAGCAACGACAAGTGTCGTCTCATCACTGTAGAGGAGCGACAGCATGCTCTAAAGCAGGTTGTGACTAAATTTGTTTTCCACGTTGGCTAAAATGCCAGTATTCACGGTTTTCGACACAGGAGAATTTGTATCAGACTTGACGTATTACTACTAATGCTTGCCTGTTAAACTCTATACAAATATTCATAACTCTAGCAGCTTCATGTATCTATCACTATATGGCCAAAGGTCAGTAACCCTGCAACACCCAAATATAAATGACATGGATCGAACGTACCCTTACACCACATTTCGGTAGTAAGAGCGAGTAGTATTGGTGATAAATATAAACAACGCAAACAAAAAAAATGCAATCTAACTACGTACCTGGGTACTGTACAATAAAACCTTTTGTGTCTCATTCCCAGTTCTGCGAGCCCGGTGTCAGCGAAGACGAGGGCCGCTACCTGCTTGCGGGAGATGGGACGATGTCGACGGACGGGTGAGCCGCTATAACCTAGCTGCCCGTCGACACGAGGCTTCTGATCCTCCAATTATCTTTCCGTGGCGCCACAAAAGATCTCCGGTTATTGAGTTTAGTTTTTCTTGCGAAATATGCACGAGGCTTTTTACAAAGAGAGAAAGTATATGCCGAGTGGCCGGGCTATCTTCGGCACAATTTCTCAGGTAGATAGGACTGCCTCTAGCGCCTAGGCTCCCCAGCATGTGAAACACCCCGCCCTACGAACTCCCGCTTTATAACGGCGATTGAAATATTCTATACCCCAACTCACAAAGAGAGCTAGTTGGCTTCGTTCTAAAGCGTATCCTCCATTCAACAACTCGTCACTACCTTAACACACATCTCGAGAACAAATGACACCTTATTCTATAAATGATAACGGCGCGGCCCGAACCAACAGTGCAGAAGACGCTCCGGCAACAGACAGAATGGCAACCCCTGACCAGCACAATCTTTCCGTTCAAGGCTCGGATCATGCTGTCGATACGGAATTCCTTATTATCGGGGCAGGGCCTGCCGGGGCAGCCTTGGCTTGCTTTCTCGGTTCTCATGGTATGTATCTGCGTCTGTACGGCTGTCACTATTGGGGACTAAATATGTGAAGGCCTGAAAGGCATCATGATCAGCAGCGCTCCAGGAACAGCGAACACCCCCCGCGCACATATTACGAATATGGCTGCACTAGGTCAGTAACCTGTCGTGGTCATGAATACCGATGGGGTGTTGACATAATGATTGATCCATTTAGAATGTCTCCGGGACATTGGTTTATATGACGAACTGGTGAAATTGGGATCCAAGGGTGCAGGTCATATGCAACACACTCGTTGGTGCCATAGTATGGCAGGCGAAGAGTACGCACGCATTTATTCCTGGGGGAATGACCCTAGAAGAAAGGTGAGATCAGCTGGTCCTTGTCTTGTCGAGGGAAATAATTGACGCAGGGTATAGGGAGATTATGAACTAGCAAGCCCATGTGAACATTTTGATCTGCCGCAGACAATTTTGGAACCGTTTCTGGTTCGGCATGCAAATTTAAAAGGCTTCAATTGTCATTTTGATACCACACTCATTTCCTTCTTTACCGACTCGACGACTGGCCTGATCATTGCCAAGATTCGCGATAACATGTCAAACCATGAATACCAGATCCGTACACGATATCTTTTCGGGGCTGACGGTGCGAGGAGCGAGGTGGTAAAGCAGCTTAGCTTACCTTTAGCAGTCCAACCCAGTCAAGGTATTGCATTTAATGTGCTGGTAAAGGCTGATCTCTCCCATTTGATTAAAAACCGAACGGGCAACCTCCATTGGGTGATGCAGCCAGATCGGGAGCACCCAAACTTTGGCTGGATTGGAATCGTTCGCATGGTGAAGCCATGGAATGAGTGGATGTTCATTTTGTTTCCAGATCGCAATTACGACCGTTCTCAAAAAAGCCCGTCTAAAGAGGAATATCAGCGGAGAGTGCAGGAGTTCATTGGCGATGAAACACCCACGGAGATTCTGGATATTTCCACGTGGTATATCAATGAGATCGCCGCAGAGAAATATTCAGAGGGTAACATGTAAGTATTGCCTCAGCCAATCTGATGAGGGTTCTGTATCTAATAATCACCTTTCATTTCCAGCTTCTGCCTTGGCGATGCCGTGCACCGTCACCCTCCACTAAATGGTCTGGGATCAAATACCTGTATTCAAGATGCCTTCAACCTCGCCTGGAAGGTCGCATATGTTCACAAGGGGCTTGCGTCACCGTCGCTTCTATCCACCTACTCCATCGAGCGGCAGCCCGTGGGTCATTCGATTATTACCAGAGCGAACCAGGCGTACCGAGACCACTTTCTCCTGTGGAGAGCTCTAGGCATGCTGCCCACTGACTTGTCCGTGCGGAAACAGATATTGGAGGAGTTAAAAAGTGCGACACCAGAAGGATCAAACCGCCGCCGTGCCCTGCATGCGGCAATCAAGCATACCGCTCATGAATTCCATGGCCTTGGAGTTGAAATGAATCAACATTACGACAGCCACGGGATCTACACAGCCGACGAACCCAATCCCTATGCACCTTCCGGACGGGTGGCTGAAGATAACGTCTTGTATCATGAACGAAGCACCTACCCTGGATCTCGGTTACCTCATGCCTGGCTCAATAAGGCAAACCCGGCAGAGCCTATATCGACAATCGACATTACTGGCCATGGCGCTTTTACAATTTTAAGTGGAATTGGAGGTGAACGATGGAAGAAAGCTGCAGAAACTGTTGCTGAAAGGCTTAAGGTCCCGATACGAGTGCACACTATTGGGTTCAGACAGGATTGGGAGGACGTTTACTTTGAGTGGGAAAGCTTGCGAGGCGTGGAAGAATCAGGGGCCGTATTGGTGCGGCCTGACAGATTTGTTGCATGGAGAGCACCAGAGGTTCCCCAGGATACTGGAGCATGCGAGTCAAGGCTTCTTAAAGTTATGAGATTCATTCTCGGATACGTTGAAGTATAATAGTCACACACACACTGACCTGCTTCTGCCGGTCTTGGTCCGCTTTAGATATGATGATGGAGAAGCTACAACTGTGCTATATTGACCGAATCTTCGCCCTTTCTTAGAAATTCGTAGACAACGAACTCACTGATGGATTTGTAGTTTAATAAACGGTAGCCTCAGTTTTGAATACAATATGTAGTGTGCAAGTCTGCGCGCTGCTGTATCTGGTTGAGACATTCTTCTGTATACTCCAGGGATGACATAGTCTATGCCGGTAAAGATTCCACTTGCTCCTCCAGTCAGAATCTGGACGTTATTCCGGTTCGTACATTGTAGAGAAATCTGGCCTTCGGCCCGTCCTATCGAGAGACTTAGCTCGAGCTGGACGGTATCAATTACTTTGAAATCATCTGCTTGGGCAGCCTTCTAACTGACAGACATCTCCATGCGGGATTTGGGCCTCTTTGAAGGCCGCTGTGTTACAAGATAGACCGGCTTTAACGGGGATCGCATGCCTAATTATTCCTAATGACTGCAAGGGAACAAAATGGAATTGGTAGGAAGAGAACAGGATCTAGGCGCAGGGGCAGGGAAGTCGTCCGCTTAGGCCTAAGGAACACTACAGGACAATAGCTGCGTGACACATTGTTGCTATTACCTTTGTGTGTCCAGATAGACAAAAACAAAGGCTCATATCCAGTTGGAGAATCATAAGTACTGCATCTCACTCTATATAAGTTCCTCTTACTCATAGTAGACTTTGTTGATCAGAGTCCCGATTTTCTCAATTTCCACTCTCATATCATCGCCGTCGTTCAGTACAACCTTGGGGTTACGCAGAGCGCCGATTCCGGGACCCGTTCCGGTCATGATAATGGTCCCCTTTTCTAGAGTGGTCCCTTGAGAGAGAAATGCAATCGTCCTTGCAATATCAAATATCATTTCCCTTGAGATTACATAAGCTACCTTGGAAGCTGACACGGTAGCAGCAGTCGGCTATCAGGGTACACTCACCTAGTGTTTGAGACTTGTACCACAATCCCGTTATGAATCGCTCTAATGTGCAGATTATGAGGGTCGCCGATGGCGGATGGAGACACGAGGACTGGCCCCAATGGGCAAGATCCGTCAAGGCCTTTTCCATCGAATCAATAGTCAGCTCTAGGTTCCTGACGAACTGATAGACTTGGGAGACAATGAGTTGGCTAGACTCACCTTTTGAGAAGGACCACTGGCTGTTCTTGAACTGCTGCGTTCGAGCGCTAACATCATTGCTGCAGGTATACCCCAAAACATACTTCATCGCCTCTGACTCGGGAATATCTCGACCAGACTTGGACAGAACAATCGATAGCTCTGCTTCATAGTCGCTGGAGCCATCCTGTGCAATCTTTGGCACATTTATCTTAGCTGGGTAGGGTCCGTTGAGTGCCGTGCGCGGTTTGACAAACAGGACCGGCACATCCGGAATGGGCATGTTCGCTTCTTGGGCATGGTCGCGATAGTTCAGTCCCATGCACCGGATAATGGGCACTTCCTCGATTCCAATGGGAGCCAGAAGCTGTTTTGAGTAGAGCAATTAGTTCGAACATGCCGGGTGTCAGGATGCGGAGTACATACTCTGTCAATGTGCATGATGGTGTCTGTTACAATGCCATCGAAGATCGTCCCTTTGACCAACTTCACCGCAATCCTTTCGCCGTTAAGAATTGACATACCAACATCAGGATGCGTGCTCGAATCGACCTCACCAAGGTGGATTTGACCATCTTCCTCGCTGATGAATCGAACAAGGTTTGTCCAGTTGGGAGCCATTTTGCGAAATTCCTGGGTCCGATATACTCTGGAAAACTGGACAAAGGTCGAGAATCATATCCTCCCAGGACGCAGTCGTCAGGCCTGAGCCGGCACCTTTATCCGTGGGGGCAAATCGGTGCCCACTCCCACTGCAAGATATCTAGGAAGACAATGGAATAATTTCGGTCAGTTTGCACCCAAAACGTATGTATATACAACGCGAGTCTTGAGACCAGTGTTACGACAACCTCCACCACCTCCTCCCCCGAAGATATAGCGCAACCTGGAATCAATGTTAGACTAAAACAAGTTTATGCTGCACAAATCCCGTTTGATCAGAATTGGATTCTCAAACATCGTTCATCTGGCAGGTGTGCACTCCATCTCGAATAAAGAAAACTTGAAGTTACACCGATTGGACTTCAAGCGGGGTGGCACTAGCTGATGAGCAGCCGCGCGCAGATTCGATTTTGCGCGGACTGTCTTCGGTGCAATTCCCGGCCAAACGAGAATGTAGGTGGGGCTGACAAATTGGTGTGAAATACGATGGTACAAGCCCGGCCCACCACCCACCTCTCCCCCGGGGGGGCCACCCTAACTTTAAGGGACTACATGAAGTCCGCTTTTGACCATTGCAATGGAAACCCCCCATAGAAGTGACTGAATATTATAAGGTCGGGATTTTCTGGGGTTTCAGCCACCGCAATGCATTCAGGCCGGTTGCCCGTGTCTTCAGAAAGGATTCAACTGTGTATGATATATTATATTCTCAGTAATTTAGGTAATATCCTTCCGTCCTATCCTTCCGTCTCTTGCGAATCCGGATGGACCTACGAAATCGAATTCTCTGGTAGTGCCCTTTCCCAACCCAAATGGCTAGAGAGTTCTTTACGAAGCAGGCGTTTCATAGAATACAACAAGAAATTACAAAGTAGACCTCATTTGCTTTATAGTACCTTTATCAATATCGAAGGTCACAAAGGCAGATCAAGGACTCAGCGTAGCTCTCTGACCAACATGTCCTATAACTATGTACGAAGAGAATGTTAGCCGCCTACTATAGTAGAAGCAAGAAGTAAGCGCGTACCAAGTGTCACCTTCCTGGGCAAGACTTAGAGAAGGATACTCAACCGATGCTAGTGTAGGAAGGTGGGAGGAAGATCCGGGCCTATAGTGGATTAGAACAAACGGAATTATACCGCGTTATGCTGAAAGGCCTACCCCAAACGTGCAAATTATCAGGTGTAGCAAGGGATCGATTCGTCCGTTGTTGGTCATTTACCAAGTCACCATCCGTGTAATGCTCGATAATGAAACGAGAGGTGTCAAACCTTTAACCAAATACGTGTTAGGGCTGTTTTCCAAGAGAAATGATATAATAAGATATACCAGTAATCGAAGATCTGACTGCCCATGATATGACGCCCGACGCCCCAGCAGTTCTCATACCCCTTACTGCGGAGCCAGTCGTGACCCAGCACTTGCGTGTCAAAGTCATGCGTCTCGAATGATGAGTGGTGAACGTGCGACGTGGGACCTTCGAAGAAGAAGAAGCAATGGTGGTCGACCAACTCAGATCCGCGGTCCAAATGGAGAAAGGCGGTTATATCTCTGCCCGTAGAATCATGAATCAACTGTATCATGTTGCAAAATGTCATTGGTCAGTATGCGGCGAGTCTGGATGTAGAGTCAAACCGGGGAGAGTAACATCACTCGGTTTGAAGTTGAATCGCGTCGTATAGAACTGAAACGCCTTCGCAAAATCGGTGAGACACATTCCGAAATGGCCTAGTTTGTGCACAGGGGCAGGGCCTTTCGGTGTTTAAACGATCAATAAGAGTTCCTAAAGATTACTTGGCTGTGCCCGCTTACCCTTCTGGAATCGTTGGGTTTTGTTACCTGGCCGGTGTTTGTCCGTTGGCTGGGAGAAAGTCAGAGGATTCCAGATGAATTAGTTGTACAGCAAGAACACCTTACAAAGTTGAAATTAAGCTGTGGAAGCACCTTCTCATCGGCGTGGGGCTTTTGTCCATGAACAAGGTGGAACGGGAACTTGTCGATGGGGTCCTGGAAAGTGACACAGCGACCACCCCCTGGCGCATTTATCAAGTCGTAGATTTCAGTAGCCTCAGGAAGCTTTGTTGCAGCAAGAAGATCAGATTCAGATTCCACGACGAAGGCGGCACCTCCGAACCGATCTTCTTCGCCTTGTCGCGCACAATACACAAACGGCTCGGAGCTAGTGCCACGATAATAGATATCCTTGTGCACGCGCTTGACTTCTTGGAATCCGAAGTCCAGGAGGAATTGATGGGCTCTGTCGATATCTTTATGAGTGTAGAAGACATGTGCAATTCGAACCAGGTTGATCTGCGGTTCATTGATTGAGCCTGCCATTTTCGCGACTGTGAGTTTTCATGAGCGAAGGTTAGGAAGCACTACTGAGCTGCAGGTCGTGGTTCCAGATAGAAGCTCTTCAAGTCATATATTTCCGTCTCATATGCCCCCGAACGTAGCCAAGAAGGGCAGATGTGATCTTCGCTTCTAACGTAATGGTAGTCGCGGAGCTGGGGTCAAGACGCGCGAAATTATCCCGACTCCGCACGGACTATCTTCGGTCAATTGCTTACAGCAAAAGAAGAAGCAAGCGGGGCATTCTGAATGCCTTGAGAATGTACTGGGCTGTAGGCAAACGGCTCGCACCGTTCTCTGGTTTTGGAATATTGAAATATAGATTAGAAATGAATCATTCTTTGCCTTCGCTAGCTGGGCGCGATATTCACTCGCCCCAGTTTTTTGCTATACCAGAGGGATAATGACATTGCAGTGCAATGCTATTAGGATACAGGAACCCCAAATACCCTAATTAGTTAGTTTCCTGAA
>NW_027137462.1:413493-462071 GCF_001889945.1 Aspergillus brasiliensis CBS 101740
TACAGTCAGATTACGGTCAAGGTACAACGGCCAGGTATAGCCACTCTAGATAGATTAATCTATAAAAAAATTAGTCCTATTAAGAAAAGCTGAACTATCTACTAAATAAAAATATAGAAATACTTTGAAGGGCTATCCTACTTTAAAATTACCTATACTATCTGGATAAACCATCTTTCTGACAGGAGCAACACTCTTTCTTTTTATATAAATATAGAGATTATTCTTATATTAAAATCTTAAGTCCTAAAGCTCTTGGTATTGGATTGGGAATTTCTACAGTCTCAGATAATAAATACCTGGATATTATTTCTATTGATTAATAATCCCAACACACGGGCGGCTTTATAATAGTAATTAAAATAAATTATTACTTCTATTTCTACCCTAGGAACGTTCTTCCAGAGTCTCTAGTTTTTAAATATTATTAATAAAATAATAAAGGCTCGTGTGATACGGTACCCTGGGAACCCGGATGTCGGTGTCCCGCGGGTAACCCAACTCTGTGCACGTAGTAACTACTGTATGTATATTACTAACTGCGCTAGATTCACCGTTCCGATAAATTCTGAGTAACCTTTTAATTTATTGGTTAGTGTACGGCGATTTGGACCCCCCTCTTCGTCTTCTATTAAAGAATCCCAGCTAAAACAAAAAATCTAACAATTATATAAGCTCTAGCACTTCAATTTCTAATATAGACTGGATATAACCAGAGCTATATATTATTAGTGTTTAGAGTGCAGTCTAATTCACACTTCGTTGTGCTTCTGTTCAATATCAGTCTTACTTTATACCTAGTACATGGATTGCTCGAGGCAGCCAAGTAAATGGGTCTTCGCCTGTTGAACAATAAGCAAAAAGAGTAACTTACCTCAAGTTAGTTTAGAAATACAGTTTTCTTAAACCGTGCCAGCCCCGGTGGTAAAAAGCCAATCGCATGCATCTGATCTTGTGGTACATAATAGGTCAACATTTAGCGGTAGTGCATAAAATACTCAATAGTTGGGGTCGTAGATTGCGTTACATTTGGAGAGTGGGCACATTGTCGGTCTATGTTGTAAGTTCTACCATTTTTTTTTTCTTTTTCTTTTTTTTTTTTTTCGAAATGTTGTAGTATTATAAAACCGCTTGAGCGAGCTGGTCATCAAAGACGATACGTACAACAAGAGCGTACAGGGGAGAATATATCAACGAATGAGTGCAGATATACATGTGTGCAGATTTCAAAGGAAGGGTAAAAGGAGTGACGTTTAAAAAGCATGGGTGAGTCCCAATTGCCGCAGAAAACGCTTGTGAAGCTCGGGCGCAAGCGGTTTGGTCAGGCCATCGTCAAATCAATTGATTATCCATCAGGAGCTGCAAGCTGGGTGCTTTCCGCATGGCTATGTTTTCCGCTATACTGGCGTGTGAAAGGCCATCATATATGCCCATATCATTCATGATCTCAGGGATCCACCACGCTTCGCGTGTAGCTTCGGAAGCTTCAATGTACTCCGCTTCGTTTCAACTCAAGGCAAGGCAAGATTGCTTTTTAGATTGCCATGCAATGGGGGTTGTAGCCAGCATGAAGACGTATCCACTGACAGATCGTCTAGCAGCTGTGCATGGGCCGCCCCAATCAGAGTCTGAGTAACCAGTGACTTCAAAACAGGATGACTTAGGGTAGTGAAGTCGGAGATTTCGCATTCCCTCAAGATACTTGAGAACATGCGTCAGGGTTGCCCAACTTTGCGGGTTGGTTTCATATTGTACTCGGCAAGCATGCAAGCCGCGTGACAAATGTAGGGTCTGCTCTTTGTGGTTAAATATTGCAAGCTGCCGGTGCCGTGTTGATATTCTTTGATATCAACAGTAGGCTCAAGTTCGTGGTCGATGGTAGTGCCGGGATCCAGAAGACTTTTCACAGGATGGGCATCGGAAAGTCCGAACGAACCGAGCAATTCGCCAATATATTGCGATGGCGAAATCATGATACCATTTGCTCGAACGATACCCATCCCCAAGTACTGTTGCATCGGGCTCAGATCCCTAATCCCTAAACGAGATTTGAGCTTGTCGAGCATAGATTGAGCGTCCTGCTGTCGCTCGGCGACGATTTTAAAACCCATCAACGTGAGATGTAAAATAGATTCGTCCCTTTGCAGACAATCTTGGACCCAGAATAAATAGAGCTGGATCGAATTGTGGTACTCGAAAGCCAACCTGCACCGGGAAGCTATGTAAGGTATCGTACCATAATCTTGCTGGTGGAGTGAGTCCATATAAGGATTGTTGCAATCTGCACACCAATGTGCCTTTCTCCCCATGTTTAAATCCGAGGGGTTGCTGCATGTATACGGTGTCTCTCATTCAATTTTCCGTCCAGGAAGGCTAGGACGGCATCTGCCTGGAGAATATGCTATCCATAATGTGGAGCAGCTGCGACGAGTATATAGGAAGTAACAGGGTCTACTCAGGGCGTATGTATCTCAATCATTCTCAAAATGAGATCGAGAACGGAGGCTTCCTCTGATTACCTATCGAGCCTTTCGCTTAGGGATCCATCATCGTTGCGCTTGTTGGCAAGTATCCATCAACCAGTGATGGGTCGCATGACTCATGGCATATCCATTTTCCGGGCACAGCCCCAGCATTTCTTCTTCGTCACAAGATCAATTTCCTTCTGTATCACTTCTCTCCAGAGGGATGCATTTTGGCCATTCGTGGCCTCCCGAGAAGATTGTGGCGCACCGTAAGTTCTATCGTCGTATGTTTGTTGCACCGTGGCAAATCCTTTGGCGGCCCGGACCCATTCTTCATGGGGTTTGACTGTTTCGATACCTTCAGATTCTAGACAGTCGGCATTGCCATCCTATAGCGTAGGTGAAGTCTTTCTACAATCTTCCAGTCATGTCTGGTTCTGGAAGGTGGGTATGTTCGTCAATGGTAACATCACTTATTGCATAGATTGAGTAAGTTCTAGAATTCCAGACCTTGTAAATGTAGTTTCCCTAATAAACAACAATATAAACTTTCTCAGACGGATTGTTCAGCTTGCTTGCGGGCTTCAGCGTTGCACTTTGTAAGTACATCCATACTGGTAATCCGAATTTCGCCAGATATTCAATTCTTTATAGAGTATTATGTCATACGCTCCATGGAGTGATCCAGTTACATAGTTTGACATTAGATCAAAAAAGGTCGCACCTGCATTTACAGTATCCCAATACAATGGAAGTCGGGTGGGTAAGAAATTAGTGTAGTAAACTACAGCTTCCAAGACCTCTGGCCATAGCCACCTTGGTAGTTATTTTCCGCGTCGAACATCATAACCCTTGTCCATGCTAATTTCATGCGATTACTCCGCTCACTAACTCCAACTTAGGCATTCAATAAAGAAAGGATGCCATATTATAGGCATCCTTTCTTTACTTCTTCCATAATAAATTCGCGATCTGATCGGGCAAATGCTGGGGACTGGCAGCCTAGCTTCTTCATATATTACAACCATTATTTCAGTTACCAGACCGCCCCAAATCGAATTTTCGTAAAATACACCGAACGGAAACGTGTTGAGTCGTCGGGATCAACATAAAATATCAAATACCTAACTATTGAGGCCGGGAGGTTACTTCTGAGTCATCACAGGCTAAAGTGTTGCCACTTCCCGCAATATCAACATAAATGCATCTTAGCGGTCGTGCTAAGCGTGGAGCCGGGTCTGTTGAGACCTAACATATATCTTCTAACCTTCTGCAAATATCACAGAATAGCAAATTCTTTGGGCCTTTGTTCCTGATAATCCCAAGATTCAGGAGCTTGAGAATGTCACGAAAGTTAACATATAATAGGCATTAGTACTATTTAATTACTGTACCCGTGGGCGGACTTAAGATGCTTTCTTCAGAAAAAACCCTTTTTGGTCTGCGTGGTTGACATTTAGCGTCAACTACATTGTCAGGAGTGAAGCCTTATTAGCTCGTGGTTATTTTCCAAAATTTCTGTCATAGATATATGGAAACCATCATCAGCTGGATTTTGTAGTGCAGTAAAGGATATCCCTTCCGGTGAGGTGATGATAGACTCGTTGTTAGTCATGCTTACGCGAAACCCTTGCGCACGTAGTTAAGTGAATGATCGCAGATGGGTTTCATTGGATATACCTGACTTAAGGGTTCTTTACAGTTCCGTTGAACAGGCGTACATTTCCCTCCCCAATTACTTGATGTTGGTGACCACCAGCGTCATCCATTGTTCCTCGAATTTCAGTCTTCGCTAAGGTGGTAAAAGGGCTTAGTTCCAATGTCACTTGCCAACTTGCTGCGGTGTCGAGCAGCCGAGCTACTTTTGGAGTGACATTTTTGCGGACAGAGTATGCCTTACAGATCCTCCGCAAATTGTGGCCCAGAGGTTGCAGAGTTCTCCCCCCCTGCAGTTAGTGAGCGGGGTGGCCTTTTCGCCGGATATTGCGTCCAACAGTGAAATAGGCGCTGTATGGAGAAAATTAACTGAACACGCCCTTCATATGATGTGATCCTCCTGCCCTGCCTACCTACACCTTAGATTCGTTATTGTCAGGTTTCTTGATTATGGCACGTGCTAGACTTTTCAAGCGGAAAAAGAATATCCGTTGGAGACAGAAATGGGGCCCCATGGGTGCAAAGGATGCGACCGACGCAGTCATCATTGTCGGTAACATCAGAATATGCGGCGCACAACACGATTTTCACAGCGGAGAGTGAACTTTAGCGCAAGTGGCTCGCTGAACGTCCCCGGAAAAGCGAAATCCCTGAACTACAACCTCACTATGTCAACATTCACACTGTATGGAGAGTCATGAAGTTACTATATTGCCAGACCTATTCATCAGAGCCATGTCCTCATGTGGATCAGCCAAAGTACGTCGGTAAATATTAACCGACGCCATTCGTCGTCGCGCGAACACTCCCTGTGACAACAGCTGGTCAATGACAGTGGCGAACTACCCATTGAACCAAGGATGCTGTCATGGATGGGGTATATCTACATTAAGGCGGCGTAACTCTACTAGAGACACACTTTCAATCTTGTGGTCCCAAACCGCAGCCTCCGAGTCACAGTACAATACGATACAATATCCGAGTCGTAAATGTCAGGAGCGATAAGTTGGAAACGCGCAGTCGGGGCCGGAAGTAGAAGATTCCCTGGTATCTAAGATAGGATCAATGTGTAGGATAGTAAAAGTGCCTGCTTTATTCCGGCCACCAGGGGGCATTCAGCTTGCTCGGCTACGCGGTGCGAGGGAGTTGATCAAAATCAAACCCTCTCCTTCCTACCTTACATCGGGCGCAAAATGCTGAACATCTATTATAACTGGCTTGGTATTCAGGTCTGGCACCGGTGACCTCGAAGTGACCTTCACAGGCCCTAAAATTTTGCGGGTACCTTCATGAGCCTCCATGTTGCACGTAGCCACGGACTTTTAAAGATAAGGCCAACCTACGGTAACATAAACCGTCTTCGACGTACTATAGGAATTGGATAAGCCTTAACGTCATTAGGTAGAACATTTGCTAGAAATACTAAGATCAAGATTATGAGTGTGATGTCCCGAAATACGTTCAACATACATGCCAACCAACGCCTGCTGTCTTCTAGCTACGCCACTAGACGATTTGCTGTATACAGAGATAATTACTGTCGAGCCTGTGGTTTATTAGGGCCATTATCTTCTTAAACGAGAAGGAAGGAAACGGTGAAAGATATACTCAAATCTGACTGACGAGCCAGCCGTTGAACAAATTTGGCGTTTTGTCTGAAATACCTGACTGGCCATTGTATAAACTGCATCCGCACTTAGGGTGCTGACTAGTTGGCCTAAGTAACGGGGCTTTCGGTCCACGGATCACGAAAGGTAGTTACGGCTCTCTTGAGTGGATATTCGGGCGGACCATCTTCGGTGCAATTTTCTGAGAAATAACTTCACTTGAAGAAGCAGAGCATGCCGAATTATCCGCAAAGCCGAAACATTACAACACACCACATCCGCTTGGTTCCGTGAAACAGAAAGGACGATACAATATAAGTAGTCCGATAATCCGTCCAAAAAATGTATAGTCTCAAGAGCTAGTGTGAAAGCACCAGTCAGGACCGTCACGAGAAGTCATTGCCAGCAATCATCAAAATGGCACGACGCATTGATGTGCATCACCATTACGTGCCCCCTGCCTACTTGCAAGGTGCGTTTCCTTTCCATACCTCGAGAAATACATGAGAGGCTAAACCTGATATTCTAAGCTCTTGACCAAACTGGTGGAGATCCTTCCGGATGGCCCACGCCCGCTTGGTCGCTTGACGCCGATCAAAAGATTTGCCACGATTGTGCCATTGAAACAGCAATTTTATCAGTTACTGCTCCCGGTGCAGGAATCCTCAAGGGGGCTGAGTCTGCCCGTCTCGCCCGAGAATGCAATGAGTTCGGCAAGGCTCTGAGGGAAAAATATCCTAGGAATTACGGGTTCTTCGCTGCGCTGCCGGATATCCTTGATACCGATGCAGCATTGGAGGAGATACGATACGCGTTTGATGAGCTCCAAGCAGATGGCGTAACTCTTTTCACCCGCTATGGTGATGCGAACTATTATTTGGGACACCCCGATATCCGGCCCATTTGGGAAGAGCTCGATCGGCGTGCTGCGGTAGTGTTCGTTCACCCAACTCATCCAGTGGATACCAATCTTGTCAACAAAATGCTTCCCCAGCCTATGATTGACTATCCGCATGAGACAACGCGCACAGCTGTGGATCTTATCACTACCGATACTGTCCGCAAATACAGTAATTGCAAGATCATATTATCCCACGGTGGTGGCAACCTGCCCTACCTGGCCAGGCGTCCAGCGATCATGTTGAAAGACCTCGGACTTTCGGAGATGACGCCTGAGCATTTTCTGGAGAATGCACGCATGTTCTATTTCGACTTAGCACTGACGGATTCTTCGTTCGCTTTGCCACTTCTACAGAAGTTTGCTGCTCCTGATCATATTCTCTTCGGAAGCGATTTCCCGTATGCCCCCGAGGCTACGGTCAGGCGCTTCAGCGACGAGCTAGATAAGGCTAAGCTGTCGAAGCAGGACGAAGAAAGAATCAGCCGCGGCAATGCCCTCAAACTGTTTCCTCGGTTTTATTCCCAGTGAAGAGCCTTTGGCACTTTGCTTTGAGAAAATTCCCAACCGAAGTAAAGGGGGAAGAAAGACGAGAAAAACAATTTTGGATGAATGAAAACATTCTCGTGCATCCATGACGCTCTTTGGATATTCATTTCATGTTTTGAAGTTATTAGTTGGTTCGAGATATTAGTTATTCACATTGGATGCAAGAAATAAATATGAAATTGACATCGGTCAATATCACAGCTGAATACATAATTATCTTGGTAGAGGCTAAGACTGATGATACAGTTAGGCCATTGTATAGTTGGTGGGTTCGAAACAGACATGCATTGGATATTCAGCATTACACTAATCCTCAATAGCGAGGTACCTTATATCTTTCGTAAATACGACTCTTGTATCATACAGAACCACTGTCAATCAACCTACGAAGATGGGAGACAGGGAGATAGCCCGTGACAGCGTGATTTGTATATGTCTCGACGGCGATCGAGGCTGAATCTTCGGCACACTTTTCATACTCCATCTTCCATAAGGACAATTTGTGATGTTGACCAACGAGAACTGCTGTAGGTAGACGGTGGGTGTCTATGAAGCGAAATTGTCCCGACCCCGCATGGACAATATTCGGCCAGTCGCATGGAGCAATAGGAGAAAAGAGGACACAGTAAATGTTTAGGGCTTTGATTTAGACAGTATGTAAATTAGAAATGCAGTAGAGTGTATGTATGATACGCTGAGAAAATAATGGACCGCATTGGGACGGGCGGCGCGATGTTGGTAACCTCAAACGAGACGAGATCTAAGTACGAATGAGGCTCCCGAGTGGGAAGTGTAACATATAGTATCCAATAAAATTACTATATCTAATGCAATATACTTAAAAGTCATCCCACGCTATAGCACGCCTACGTGGCTTGTTATAGGACAGTGTTTTGTAGAGTCGGGAGCAGTAGAAGAAGGCTGATTCACCAACAGATCGACAGACGGTATATCTGTCCTATGGCCAGACCTACATGGCATGCAGGTCGATTACTGTATCTCTAAGAACAGTATATACGTATGTCGGATAAGGAAAAGATCTTTCAGCCGTCTATCGCAGACTGTCGACGCCCGTTGCTTCATCCAGTAGAGACGAAACAACCAATTGCACAAGAATGCTGTACCGGACCCACCTAGGGCACCGAATTATAGTGTTAGTATGTAGCCTATCCAGAAAACAAAACCTGTAATCCACCACTAATGTCAAAGGTGGGCCAGTCGCAGGGTTGATCGAGCTGAAAATCACCCAAGTATTGTGGATCAAAGAAATCGTAGTCCGTAGGCACCATGTAGTCCCCAGGAGCCCGGATCCTATCTCCTTGTGAAAGAGGTATGTAGTCTAGGGTTGCCATGCTACCAGTTGCAGCCGAATGTTGTTGTGCATGGTCTTGAGCTGGAATGTCTAGCCCGACATCAATCGAGGCTGCACTGGTGAGAGAGGCACTAACTACCTCGGGTACGTATTGAGATGCTTGTGTAGGTCCCCATGCTCTCATCGCGGTGCCTTCGATGTGGTGACCCTGTGGAGGCAGCGAGGACTGACTGTTCATTCCAGTATCTTCCAATCCCTGCTTTGAGGTTTCTTCAGAGGATGGGAAAAGTCGACTCGCGTGCTTCTTGTGACTAGCGTCCAAATGCTCCTCAATCAACTCTAGGTTCCTCTGAAGAGCCGTTTGGATATCCCAGAATTGAACGCATCGCTTATAGGTCAAGTAAAGAAGATTGAAGCGCGAGTTTATTAGGCTCCTGTTGTAACGAGTTCGAGCGAAATATTTGCGAACCAGCTGCACTGCTGAAGCAAGCCATATAGTGCTTGACATGAATGGATTAATATACTTGACATGCTCGTCACAGCTCCGATTCACTATCCGTAAGATGCGATCAGCCGCCTCGTAGTATTGTCGAAGTGCTGCACATTCGGCATCAAGCGGACTGTTAGTGCCTCGACCAGCTGAATTTCCGAAATGAGGACGGCCATTCGTTTCAGAGCACCAATTTTGTGACCTGAATGCGTCATACCTGTAGATCATCAAATGAGCTAGCTGGGTCATGGCGTAGATGTTGTAGACGGAGCAATGCTGCTGTCGTTGAGATTCCATTCCCCTTTGTACCGGTGCGCCAAAGGCTAAATACTGATCGCGAAAATGGAGGTGGCTGGGTAAGGCCAGGCTAAAGCAGCGTACCGCATTTGCCAGGGTTTCCAATTTTAGACGAGCCTCCATGGTAGGTTCGGATGCTGAAACCCGTCGATTCGAACTTAGATGGTGATAATCCCGGTTAACCGTTTTAGGTACACCTTGCGGATCATGGACCGTTTGGGCTTCCTTCATGAAAGAGCTGATTATGAGGTACCACGCTTTCGGTGACTGATTACCGCAGTCCTGCAAGGCCTTCCAACGTTGGCTTGGGTCATACTCCATAAAGCAGCTTGAAGTAGGGTCACCTGAAAACCAGTGAGCGTTGTCAACTGGGAGCAATACTTCAATTTGGGTCCAGTTAATGGCAGTCGGCGTCCGGCGGATAGTACTGGCAAAAACATCCATTTCCCAGACAGCCCAGAAAGCACGGCGCTTTTCTTCGTCTTCTTGCCACTGGTGGACGTCCTCCGTTTTAACGCCCGCTCCAGAATCAAGAAGATGCAAATTTGCTTCGTATATCAAACTGACACATAGCCCCAGAGATCTCCATGCCTTTCCGCGAACGCCGTGAGTCAATTGACAATGCGTTGCAATAATGAGAGCCTGTATCACGCAAAGGGGTGGCACCTCATCGTCACACTCCATGAGCGACTTGTTTATGTACGTGAAGGCAAGGTCAACAAAGTACGAAGGCTGCCGGTCACTCGTTTCTGTGGATTGGACTGTATCACTAGCTAGGCTGTTGGGCTTCAATTCGCAAAACCGTGAGGCATAACCGGTTATGGCGGCCAAAAGGGCAGTCAGCTGAGAAAGCAAAGAGATATTCGAGAGCTTTTCTGCAAATGAAGGCTCATGAAATAGATTGATCGCGACCATGTTATCGAAAAAGATTCGAATGCTGTTGGTACAATTAGTCTGCTTATGTTCCGCTTTAATAATCGTGAATGCTAGCCGAAGACGTTACATTTGAGTTATGGCAGCTTGTGAGACGCCTAGTTCCGTGCAAGCTTGGCTGAAAAGACCTATCGGTCCGCCATGAGGACCCGGGCTCTGCTTTTCAGCTTGATCGGGGGCGGCGACATCGTGAGATGGATGTAAAATGAAAGCGAGATCATATGTATTCAGCTTTGCATTTCGTTGTCCTCCTCCACGCTTCTCATTCCCAGCCATTGTTCTAATAGGTGGGGCTGAGTCTTCTTTCTCCAGCCCATCATCCAATATTTCGGAATGGCCATCCTGTAGATCGGGGCCAGGACCGTCCGATGCTCCAGAACAAGAGATAATCCGTCGGCTCTGAGCTCTTTCACTCGGTCGTCGGTATTTTCGCCGCTTTTGCAGAGACCCTAGAGTTTTCCAATGTAAGCCCAACATGCTGAGGCTTAGGACAAAGTACGAGTATTTCTCACCGATTTTAGGACCGGGCTTCATTGACTGAACAGGATAATTGCACGTCTGGCCCGTTTGATGACAGACCCTGCATCGCGGAAGTGTTCGGTCACTGAACAGTTGTTACTCACAAGTACATCGGAATGACTTAATCTGAGATGCCAATCACCACTTGACTTTCCGTCTAGTTAGCGAAACCGAAATAAGCACTGTTCTCTTCTTATTTGGGAAATAGTGTGTCACTCACTTGCGACACGAGTGACAGGCTAATCCGGATGTCGGCATATTCCTGTAAGAGGTTTCCTAGCTTGTTCCCACAATCACTTGTCGCCAAACGAGGTCGAAATAGATTGAAATAGGATAGAGGCCCGGGATTGTGAATCTCCTTGAGATTCCTTTCCAGTCGAAAATTAAGAGACTGACGCAGCCTCCTGCAGGGCGAGGCTGCGGGGCAGTCAGTAACTTATCCATATTGGAAAGTTACACCGAAGATGGTCCGATCCCCTTTTTTTTTGGGTAATTGTGACGTCATTCCCGGTCCACTCGAAATATTCTATATTACCCGAAATAAGAAACCAAAAGCTCAAAACGTATGTATGCCTAGAAAATGCAAGAAATTCATTCTAATATCGTCCGATAATATTACGATATAGACTTAATCTATTGCTGCATTATGCTCCATTACTTAGATCTCCTTCCCGGACGGTTCATTTGAAAATGGAATGACTTGTCCCAAGCGGGCACATCGTTTGAGGTCCATTGGAATAGGTTAGTCTCAATGGTACTTATATACTATTTCATATTGTAGAAATTTCCCCGCGGCCAGTAGGCATCATATACTTACTATCTGCATCCACTTTATTGGACAGTTCCAATATCTTCGAATTACCAAATCTCCTAGAGACCGAGTCAGCCTCATCTCTCTGTATTGTTGTACCCTCGTAAACGAAAGCCCCCTACAAAGATGTTCCTTCACAACAGTCCTTCCAACTCCAGGGTCAACCAGCCGGCACCCATCGCAACATGGCTCGGACCATTGCTTCCAGGCACGTGAAGCCATTGTGCATATAATACACAGCCAAAGAGGCTTACTATATCATTAATGGCCAGGTTAGTTGTCCGCTCGTTTGTTTCTGGGATTCGTATCGCAACACGAACCATTTTACTCCAATTATGACAATATAGAGGGTATAAAACACGCCTGCTGCTGTCCGCTTGTGATCTGATGAGTCAACTAGTCGTTTTCAGTACAACTCCTTCCCCTCCGTAAAATATCATTATATGTGCGACTGGTTAAATTTGGCTGTACTGTTCTAGCGTACTCATATAGTACCGAGAGTGGAGCGGGCGTTCTCATACCTAAATTTGCAGGAACGTGCGGTCAGTCAGAAGGAGCATGGAGTAATATTACCTCATTAGGCAATTTAGGGAGTTAAACCGGAATTGTTAGATTGAACTTGGGCGTTAGATCTATTTATAATAATTTCTAGGATATGTAACCTAGGAATACATATTGTAGTCAATTATATCCATAAGGGGTGACAGTCTATTTATACTTATATATTAATTATAAATGCCCGTAGAGACATGAAATATAGCTTGTAGTATATAAGCTGTAAGGGTCCAGCCAACTGTGATAGAATAACCTTGTCTGTACCCTTCAGGCTTGTTCTAGTGGTGTATTCCTGCGCGGGATAAAGTTGTGAGATTATTAATAATAATTCTATAACTATTCAAGTACTATAAGATATTAATTAGGTATACTGTACTATTAATCCCACAAGAATCAGTCTATTCTATAAATATAGATTACTTTTATCTATTATATATAAATCTATAGTATTTTATAGTTAATTCCTTACCTAGTTAACAGGCTTTCTATTCTAATAAATAGATCGGGCCTTTAGATAGGTATTTAACATACCCTCCTACCTGGTATTCCTTCGCTTCTCAGTCAACCTTTCCCTTCATCTGAATTGGTTCCTCATGTTATCTAAATCCCTACTATACGCATACTTGCCATTGATGTACTGAGTTTGCTTGACAGAAGGTTACCGCTATTCCGTTATTCTACCCATGCTTCTCTTAGTCTCAAGCGTACCTGGTCTACATTCTAGTTGCACTTTACTTGACTTCATCGTAGTGTGACAAGAGCCTATTATTCAAGGAAAGAGTGCATTCCCCAACGATTACTGAGACTAGAGAGAAGAGAGAAGGGAGAAGTGCTCAAGCTGCCGTGCTTGCCTATCTCAGTCTGCGTTACCCAGTTCGCGAGAAACTAACTGATCTATCTACCCACAGCTTCCCAGTGTCACAGGGTAAGACATAATTGTACCCTGCGATGCTGAAAAGGTACCCTGATAGGTTCAATTCGATGGTCCTAGGTATACATGTCTGTGAAATACCCTCAGCAAGCTGAGGCACATCAAGAAGTTGGCAATTAAATAGCGCTACATTTAATGAGAATAGATAATTGCAAATCGCTTCTATTTTTCGCCATTTGGTAGGCTTTTCCAGCTCATTGTTTTCCTTCTTAGTAGTGTTAAATGTAGGTAGCTTCTGAAATCACTATACCCTGAGCTAGCCAACCTGGTGGTTGAGGAGGAGAGTCAGCACGTGCACAGGCGCGACGTCGAGTGGTAGCTGTTCCCGTTGTTGTGTGTTAAAAGGAGGCTTGAATATTCCGTATTTAGGAGAGAAAGAGTGAGGCTATATACACGAATGGATCCATATAATCTCCAATCAACTTGTTTCTTCCCTTAAACACCTGCGGAATTTTTCCAGTGGCACGACTTTCTTTCCGACCTGTACCAGTCCTATATCACAACGGTCCCGGTGACTTTACCTAGAGCAAAAAGACAACATTTCAAGCTAACTTTAAGCCGTCAAGCCAAGACCAGATCTCTTGGTTGACTTTCTCCGTCTGTTCCTGAAACGGCCAATGACCTACTCCAGGCAACGTAACCAGCCGGGTAGCTGCAAGGAAAATCTGTGGGATTTGGTCGAGAAATTTATGGGAGAAGTATTCGTCCTCAACACCCCATATTATGAGTGTCGGAACTTGAAAACGCATGTGGGAGGTATCAACCTGCTGACCGTAGGGAGGCCCGGGGTAGTTCTTTTTGTAGTAGGCGAACATGCCGTGCATGGGAGAGGTACGCATGTACTCCTGTACTGCTTGCCGACGTGCAGGATCCCGTATGAATTTCACAACCTCCGCCTCATTCTTTTCGCCCCCGGGTTGATACTCCATGTACTTTATCGTATACTCGGACATCTTCTGCTGCTCTTCATCAAAATTCACTAGATCATAGAGCCTTGGCGCAATAGGCGTGTTGATGAGTATTAGTCCCGCAACACGGTCTGGTGCCATCATCGCCAACATTTGAATTGCTGCTCCGCCAAAATCATGACCTCCGATGATGGCCTTTTCGGCCTTGAAATGGGCAATGATGCTAACCATGTCACCGACGACATGAGACAAATCGTATGCGTCTACATCATCTAGCACGTCGCTCGGAGGGAATCCGCGCAAGGTTGGACACACGACCGTATATTCCTTTGAAAATTCCACCATCTGGGCATTGAACGTCTCTCCATTGTCAGGAAAGCCGTGAAGGAGAAGCAATAGGGGCCCCTGACCAGCCGCGCGATAATGGATTCGGACACCGCTGTTGTCCACAAATCCTTCACAGGGTTGAGAGCCAGTGCTAACGATAGCCATGTTCAAAGAGCAGTAGAACGATTTGAAAGCCAGTAATATAAAGACAATCTGTATTCCTCTATCTGCCTATGGGGAGGGCTGAC
This sequence comes from Aspergillus brasiliensis CBS 101740, assembly GCF_001889945.1. NCBI lineage: Eukaryota > Fungi > Ascomycota > Eurotiomycetes > Eurotiales > Aspergillaceae > Aspergillus > Aspergillus brasiliensis. Next base: position 428,000 of record NW_027137462.1, read on the forward strand.
TTTAGTATTTATGTACGCGCCTGTAAGGACTATTCAATTAGGAGCCTAATGATTTGCCACTTCTTCCGGTGTAAAGGAAACGCGTCCTAACAACGTTGCGCCCATATTGGACAGGAATATAGCATCCTTTGGAAGACATTGGAACATCAACTTGGTAATCCAAGGTCGCGAAAAATGTTAACCTCGACCCTGTTTATTAATCCTTCTTCACACATGCGGGGAATATCAAAATTGTTAAGAATGATCACTAATCCCTCCGCTTGTGAGAGGAAAATACTTATTGTATTTCTGAACCCGGCCGTCATCGATGGCGGATGGTGTGGGTAAAAGAGTACTCCATTCTGCAGCAAAGCTTCGGCAATCCTACATTAGCCGTCTGCTCCCACCCCAGGGTCTTTCAGATTTCCTTAAGGTGCCCGTTGATACACTTTGTATCGCTAAGCATTAGACTCATCTACGAGAGATTAGCCACCACAACTATCATGTCTAGTTTCCTTCAAGTAGATGTATACTGTATACCAGTCATCCCAGTAGCAACTTGCTACGAGGAGCCCATTGAATAATTGTAGTCCCTGATCTGATATATATACTTATTCAGAGCCCTACTTTAGCAATTCTTGTTAATACCTCCACCAGGGCAGGAATGACTAAAGAATTATTAAAATAGATAAAAAAACAGTATCTAGAAAGGAGCTTAAGTATATCTACACTACCCATGCACATGGGAATCTTTTCTTTCTTCCTTTTTCTGTTTTCGTTCTTCAGATCATCTCTTGCTATCTTTTTTTTTTTTTTTTTTTTTTGGTCAACAGAATCAAGAAAGTATTCATAAAAGAGAATCTCATTATCTAGAAAGGAATATTTTCCAACTAGTTATTGAACAGTCAGATTATACCTAAAGCTATTCTGGCCAATAGTAAGTTTTCTATTAATGATCATCGTCTTTGTAAACGAGATAGCTGACAGCTTTATGCCTCAACAGCCATGAGCTATATTGATCTCAACAAATTTCTACAGACCTTCCTAGCTGTCAGAAGCAACAAATCTTAATTCTCAGTCCTTCGGTTGCCATTTTTCTAATATTACAATAAATTGCGTAGTAATTTCTACCCTGAGTGTGAAGAAATACATATTTCCTAGCGGTATTTTGGACTTAAGAGTCCACTAACATACCTTAAATCCTTTCCTAGTTAACTGGATTTAACAATATATATTAATATGGTATAGTAGTTAGGATATGAGGTTGTAATGTATCGCATTTACCATGCGTTTTGGAGTTAACCACTCGCCCGTGGATGACGCTATAGAGCGAGAGTGGTTGAGCATCGGCTGGATCAGTAATCGCACTAACATCTCAAACTTTGGTGGATACTGGATAAACAGGGTTGTCGGATTTTTCTCGGGATTTCTAATTCCTTCTAATGTTTGATGTACACTCCCTCTTTCAGCGCTGCACTCTGCACTCCCCTGGTTCTGGTTCCCTTTTATTCGGCGCCCAGGCTTCAGTTTACCAACTTCTAAGAATCACGATGTATATAAAACGAAGTCTCATTGCTCCTAACATGGCAGTATTTCTAAATAAATACAGGTACAGAAAGACAGCAGAAACGAAGTGACCTCCAAAATGCCCTTCAGAGACATTGAGTTCAAAACTTTAAATAGCCTCACCCTTCGAGGATGGCTTTTCACCCCTAGCTTCTTTACCGGAGAGTTACCATATCTTATCATGGCGCACGGCTTTATGGTCTACAAAAAAATAAGATCAAATAATTTCATGGAATACTTCATATCTAACTTACATATCACCTGCCTTGCTTATAATATTTATTGTATTGATATAGATAATAGTAAATTAATATAAGAAATTATTCTATTATGGTGAATAGATAATTACTTGAATACCATTATATTTACCCAGTCTCTACAAGAGATTCAATTGATACTGACAAAATTATTATCTGGGGCAGTATACAGCAAAGATTATGTTCTTACTGTCGGTGCCGTTGATTATTGAATCAAAGCTATAATCAGGCAGATATAGATTTTCCTTTATTACATTTATAATCACCAATATAACATGTGTGCGTCTAACTTTCGCTTGTCCGGGCAGATCCCTGACCAGTAGATAGAACAACTTCTATCGTCTACACAGGGCAGATTTTATTCCAAAGTTGAACAAGCTATTTGAAGATGGTAAGCTTCAAATTCCTCCCATAGCATAAATTATAACCAAGGGAAGGTTCGTCGTAAAGGTGAGCTCAATTTTGAAAATAGATCACTATGCTCATGCGAAGGGAGAAAGGCCAGGTTGAATACCTATTATAGACAAGGACCCTCACATACAATCTGCCTTTTCTTTAGAGAATAGCTACAACGGCTATATTCAAACAGAATCATTAGGACGGAAGAATGATATAATAAGAAAGAGGCATTGCTCATGTCTTGTACCCTTTGTAAGTTATAAGTAGATATCGCTCTAACTATCAAATAGCCTCAAGACATTCCGAGCATACAAACCTGAAGCTTATATCCAGCGTATCTTGCCTACTCCATTATTCATAATCATCATCAATAGTAATCTTGTCATATCTACTGATATCATCCTGGATGTCTTTGCCTAAGCAAAGGGGCCGAAGTAATTGCATATAATCCCAGGAGGACATCTCAAGCGATATGACGAGCCTCTTTTCGAACAAAATGTCCCAGTCGAGGCTGAGTTCCTGCAAGATCATTTTTGGAGTAGATGGGGAGCTAGCAGGAGACAAGCCTCACCCTGTTCTTTGGCCTTCTTAACTTCCATCGAATGGTTTTAAGTCAGTCATAGCCGCCGCTGATGGATCTACCTGATTACTAGATTAAGCGAGAATCAACTATCGAGCGAGGCCTGGATGACAACTGAATTTTGACGAGTAGTCTGTTCACTATGTGAAGTGCAAGGTTTGCATTTGGAAGTTTGCATGTTTGGCGGTAGGAGCAAATGTACCGAATCGGGCCGATAAGAGATGGCGCTCGTTGTAGTGGGATATATCAAAGGCCGCCCTACCAGATAGATTCTCTCCTTCTTTCTGCTCTCTAGACTTGATTCCTTTGTTCATACAGCATTGTTTCGATTTCCTTTTGGCTGTAACGATAGTTCAGTAGTTAACGCATTTCTGAAATATGTTGTTGACTTACGTACTCTATATGAGTAGGCACTTTTCAATTCTTCAACATCCAAGGTCAGCCAAAGACCACACTTTCCACGCCCGTACCACGCTTTGATCTCGACCATCACAAAGCTTTCCGGACACTGATTTAAATAGTGGTAATAGAAGGGCTTGTGCATCATCTAGCTCAGCTACACACTACGCGTACGGCAAGAAGAACAACGCATCGAAATCGCCCGAGCCAATATTCCTCGCTTACCAGTATATTAAATAATGAAATACGGGTAGTAACTTCAGATCTGGAATCCATAGCCTTGAAGGGGGCCGAAGAGATAAAACTGCTGTTCACTATATTTACTACTTGACAGGCTGCATTCATTTCTCTAGCTAAAGAGATCTTTTTCTTCTTTAGATATTAGATGAGGTCTCTATCTTAAGCTACCCCTCAGGTACGAAGAAACAAACACGAACCTAGTAGCATTCAACGAAGCAACTGAGCATCTGGAAGGAAGGAAGGAGCGAGTGCGAGAGAGTAAGAGACGATCTAAATCAGTCATATTTGGGATGCCTGTGGGAGCAGGCGTCAACCCCAGGCATCAAACATCCACACATGTGGATCGTCACATTCATCTCCTGTACAGCATTCCTTAAAGCAATACTGCAACATAAGAAAGTCGAAAAAGTCTAACCCCTTAACTTGTAAGTGTACTGGTTCCTTAGGCAAAGATTCCCACCCTTTATGCGCTCACCCAGCGGCTGTCGTACGGGTGTGGCGTCGCAGACGATAAAGGCATTGTCGTGCGGAAATCTGGCATTTGTTGCATATATCGCGCCATGAATTTGGTTACTGGATGGAGTCCGTAATGCATTTCAAGTGCAGTGTTCAAGACAATAGCAGAATCAATTCACTTTGCAAATAGCTTGTAATATCAGCAACATCGTCGGATAGAACTACGGCTCAACTGCACCGTTGCATGAGATGCATTATGGATCCCTCGAACAAACCCCCGCAAGACAGCGGGAAGAATGAACGTTTAGATAGGATTCTGCTAGCTCCAAGTCTAGGCTGAAGCAGATGCTTGGTGTTGTTGCATCAATGTGGCCGCTCTCTTCATATCCTCAACTCCCTTCAACACACTCTTTGGCTGCCCATCATAGTGGGCCATTTTCATCCACTCACCCAGGGACCTGATGCGTCCAGGGTAAATTCTGTCGAGAAGGGCAAAATCTCTGCGTTCAGCACGACCCTCTCCCCAGTATCTCCACCAAACTGAGAAATTTTGGCGCCACGTCATAGTTGATTCATCCCTCACAGCATTTGGTCCCGCGGCAAAATTCGCTAGAGCATTTGGAAACGGCTCTGCCATAGGCAGGTACTCTTCAAGAGATATATACTTATGAATGCCTTTCTTCCCTGTGACCTCAGTGAAGACCGCCGCTATATCCGCAAAACTAACCTCATCTGTTGCCACTTTAAGGTCCAGTCCTGCAGACTCCTGGGGATTGTTAAATAACCAAAGAGAATAATGTCCAATATCCTCTAGAGCTATAAGAGGTATTTTGCCGGATTCTGTCCCAGAATATTCACCAGTCAGTCGTTCGTACAGCTTATAGTAGGGGAGGTAGAGACACATACTTGCGGGATTAGCCCAGACGAATGTCCCGTCGGATTGCTGGGTAGGGACAAACATGCCATCCCAAAGCATATTCATGTAAGGGCCAGTAGTAAGCACTGAGCTTTTCATTCCATCCTGCCCTTGGGCTAGAATATATTCTGCGACTCTGCCCTTGGCATCATTATGTCCCCAGTGGTAATTCTCATCCCAGTTGGCATGCTTAAGAGCGAAGTCTGCGCAAGCATAGACATAGTGCTGCACCCCGTGATGTCTTGCGATTTCATATGCTCGACAACCATAGAAGAGCTCATTTTTCTCTCCAATGGTAAAACCATCGGTGTTCACCCATGCCCCGTAAACGCCCTTGAAGGCTCTATGCAAATCTTCCTGGTTATCCTGTTTGCCTTCAACTAGGGACACATTAGGAAGCTTCGCAATTTGTTGCGCGCGAGCGGACTTTGCATCTCGAGTGAGAACTCGGACGGAAAATTGTTTGCTCGAGGAGAGTGCTACATGATAAGTCAGGCGTACGCCAAACAACCGGGAAAAAAGCTGCTTTAACACGCACCTTTGACGACCGGCAGGCCTTGGGCGCCAGTGCCGCCGATAACGAGGACCTCTCTCATCTTCTTTCTGTGGAACGTTGATACTTTCTGGAGCGTGAGGGTTACGAGTTGATTGGAAGATCTAATTACCACCTGAAAATCGGAGGAATATAGTCCTTTACTGCTATACCTTATATATTCGTTTTCTCCAAGGTTGTTCCCGATGATTACTAACCAATTAATGGGGCTGTATACATGGTATTACCGGTAGTCCTTGGTCTCCATAACCTCCAAGGCTCTTTGAAGTTTGTGTCCGTTCAAACGTTGTCTGAGTCTTGTATTGGAACCATCGTCATGTTGACCGCATCTTTTCTGTCAGATCGCCAGCTGTACTCCGCCCATTATGGTGCAAGTGGCGAAGGACTTCCTGCGTCTCCGGATGGAGATGAAAGTTTGTCAACTTGATTATTTGATCCCACCGACTGATGAGATCAATTCAACATTATTCCATTGATCCGTGTGGGTCCATGTCCTCAAATTGTAAGCATCGGCATTGTTGCCGGGATTCCTTTTTGACTCTTATCGGCACGATTATTAATTGCGCCCCTGATTAGTTAACCAGTGAAACTAGTTTAGGTTTTACATTTAAATTTAACTCAAATATAGTTCCCCACCTCCGTTCACGTTTACTTGAAATTCATTTGTCATGATGAGCTTAACAAAACAGGGTACTCCACTGATTGCCTTAAAGATGAGTGATTTGAGTTAATGGTTGGTTTGGACCACCGGTCCAGGAGATCTGATACAGTCAAGGCACAGAGGATGACAATATCCGCAAAATAGCTTTTGTTATGGGGGCGAATTCAAAATGGCTATGTAAACCTTGTAAACTTGATACATAGTAGCCTTGGCTGGTAATGACCAATACAGTACATACTAGCGTTATACAGAGTATGTCATTTTTGTTGTCTTAAAGTGCCAAAGGCGGGCGGGTTAGTAATCCACCCCATCTCAATGACCTGCTTCCTGACAAATAGACATGCAGTGGACAGTATGAGTACTACAGTATCCCTTGAATATATATATCTGGCTTTTGTATCGCATGAGATTGGACTGTAAGACCAATAACACATCAAAAAGACTTTTTATACTCCCCTTATAACCAACAAAACAACTCGTCTGCTTCTTTATCGTTGAATTCACGATGGCAAAGTGGAAGCACCTTCTTGATAATATCCCCAGCGATTTCCCTGAAGACAAGCCCGTTTTTATGCTCAACCTTTTGCAGTTCTACGACCAAGCGCAGTATCCCACAGGAAGCAAGCACTCCCCCTGCAGCGGCAAGGAAGCCTGGGTTGTGAGATACGTGACTGAATTCCGAAGACTCGCAACCGAGGCCGGTGGTTTCGAATTAGCCTATCTTGGCCTACCCGCGTCAAAGATTGTTGGTGAGGACGGTGAAAAATGGGACGCGGTTGTGTTGGTCAAATATACGAACATTGAGACCTTCCGCAAGACACTTGGCAGTGATGACTATGCAGTAACTGCAGCGGAGCATCGTGATGCTGCGCTCAAGGATTGGAAACTGATTGCCTCTACTCAAGTAATTATTCCGGAGTGAATAAAGGCCGTTGCATTAAGCTTCGGAACCGCCGAGTCTTTTGCAGAGATGCAAGTTGCGCAAAGTTAATACTCCCGCGGATTGAATGTCAATACCCACTTTGTTCTCGTTATTTCCTTGGGCAGGGACTTCGGTTTCGAGGAACTTATGCATGTACTCATCAAGATCAAGGACGCCTCGAGGCTCTGTGCTGCTGATGGTCGGAGGATTTTTATTGACTCTTGACTCCTCGCAAGGCGATATGCAATCTACTTATAGCCATACCTATTGTGCATAAACCTAGTTCCTTCATGTCTATGTGCTCGCCTATGGACATCTATTAGGAAGTGCTTTTTGGCTCTATTTAACTGGCCCCACACGTAGTCATGTTCATTTCCACGATAATATTTCAATCATTTTGCCAGAAGATGGGGACAATGATAGTGGCCGGACTCCTGTCAAAATCAGCCCCCTCATGATTGGCAGACCCGTGTCAACCATAGGCAACCTCAGATTTATAGATCCAGTTCAGTACAACCCTTTTCCGGCTTCCCCTGACTGAAATGTACCGCATATCCATTTCTCCTCTCAATTGTCTTTTGCAGATGCGAAAGGACCCATCTCAGCTGAAGCGTTCAAAGAGATCCTATCCGCGATCTAGCCTGTCCGAGGCTAAGGAGCGCGTATGGATGCAGCAACGCCAAAGTAGAGCTCGCCGATGATCAGAAATTCTATTTCAAAGCTGTAGTTGAACATGAAGAGGACCAGCCTCAGGCTGAGACCTGTGATGAGCCTTCGGAAAAGGAGGGGACGGAGACCTTGCAACAGCATGGACTGAGCATCGCAAAGAGTTAGATCATGTGATACCCATGAGATCTGTCTGGGATGAAGTTCAAGATCCTCGATTCTTCATCACCGACGTTTTAATACCATTCGAGCCAAGGGGTACCGAACCCGCCACAAAGTGCAGCAATACGCTGACAGAACCATCAACCCGCCTGGCATTGGTGATGAGGTCGTTGAACTGGCCCTATAATCATTGTGGGAATAATGCCGTCCCACACTCGTCACTACTACATCCCCATGGCCTCTAGATGAGGCTATGATGGAGAGTTGTCCGGTTGAGGATATCGATAACTCAGTGGATGGATGTGTGCCTCCTCCCCGGGCCCGTGGAGGAGGCCCACGCTTATGAGACCAGTGAAGATGTCATAGAATACGTTCTGCGTCACCAAGGCAACTCCATTGACGTGAAATTGGTTGGTGAGGAAGAACGTGAGGCCGACTCTCAATTGAGAGAACAAGAAGTTGAAGGCCCTCCACATTTTGCCCATGACAACTCCTGCTCTTATCCAGTATATGTAATTGAGAAGCTGGCTCTTCTGGCGGGGCTCCACGGGTGTGGCTCTGAGAAATATTTAGAAGCTCTTGTGGCACCCATTAAGACAGAGGAAGGACTAGTTAGCCGGGGACTCCAACCAGAACTCAGACAACCTACTCATTAACACCATGCTCGAATATTGTATCGGAAGTCTCTCTAACTGGGCTTGGGTCCCCTACTCGTGGAGAACCTTCCGTGGCTGGTGGATATTAAACGATTCCAGAGAGGACCGGGTGAACCGCAGCCACAACAACAATGTTGACTGCATCGTAATTCTTATCGTCCCATAACCCATAGGTTACTCGACATCACCATCTGATCCAGCCTAAATGAAAAGCGTCAGAATTCGACCATATAAACTATTATCTCTCTCCAATTGTATCCTATACAAGCGTGATTCAGATACCGGTGGTTTCCTGATGCACGCAAGAGTGTCTAATTAGTGCGATGGCATCCAGCCTTTACGCGGGAGGAACCAGAGTGATCTGATAAATCCAACGACAAGGGAGTGAGCTGATCGTTCCACTACCATTGTGATTCACGCTCGTTTCTAGAAACGGCTTCTATGTTCATATGGATGGTTTTCACTTCGTGTTGAGCCTATGTGGCCCTGCCCGCCGTAATGTTGCGTTGCATGGGAAAGTGCTCGGTAAATCAAACTTGAAATAAGTTATAAATACTCTCTTAACACCGGACAAACCCGGATATTTTGGTTTTATCTCGCGATTTTCTTCTGGATAATCAATCACTTTGCAATAAATCTACTGCAAGTTTTGAGGTAGGTCCCGCGATAATACAGAATAAGATATTTCCAATATAGCTGACTGTAAAGCTAGTTAGTAGACTGATACCGGGACTAACGCCCAGATTAATCCAAGAGGATAATAACACAGAACAGCCCTATAAGCAAGTATATTCCTTATAAAGTTGTTCCCCGTTCATACCACCGATTGGTCTGTTCCATCTTCGGCAGGACCGCACGCCCAGAAATCCACTGGATTGTCTCGGTCATCGGCATCACCATCTGTACCATCGGCATCTTTCTGATACTTCGGTGTATTTTTATCTACAACCGGATGATCTCTCCACAGTACGCGGTAAGTCTGTTTGCAGGCAAGGAGAGCGGGAATCAGTCGTCGCTCGGGCGCCTGAAGGCCTTCGGTTTTGACCTCAGGTTTGAAGACCCTGCGAAGATACAGAAAACACAACGGCATGGCAATGGCCAGGGCCACGATGACACAGAGAAAGATGAGGCCATCTCGCCCACATTGAAGCCGTATAAACCCATGTATGCTATCGGAAACACTTCAAAGAAAGAGTGGTAGATTCCGTAAACCAGGCCGGTGTACAAATTCACGAAGAGCACAGCCGGGAATAACGATCTCGATCGGTCTGTATAGAGCAGCCACAGAAACGCCGGAAAGGGTGACCTTCTTCTGGTCGATTTCGGATTGAGACCTGAGTTTGTCATTTCCTCTGAGCTTTCGCAACCCCTGAGTACGGGGGACTAACGTAATTCCCGGTCAACCTGATAACCCCACCACCGTAATAAATCTTAATGTAGGATATCGCAACCAAAACGCATAAATTAATTCTAAACCAGCAGTTTTTTACCTTGATTGATTTCAGGGCCAATTTCTCCACATGCACTACACGTAAACGGAGCCCTCTTGCGTGACTGGTGATGCTGAGGAGGTAAATCGGCCTGCTCATGCGATACTACGCCGCACGTCCACTCACTGATATTTTATTTTCATTTTCGTAGGTAAGTGACTACTTATTGTAACCCACTATTCCTCGCTCACTTTCTTACCTCGTACATTATCCGGCTATTACGGTTTTATATTACCGTCTCCACTTTATTCTGTTTCCTTCTACTTTTTCTTTACAGTCGACCGATCATTATGCCAGATACTATGACGCCAGTGTTGGTTACTGGAGCTGCCGGCCAAGTTGGAGGAGTAAGTGGCCGTGTTGTGGCATGACTGAGAACCTCCGGTGTGCCAGTCCGTGCGCTGGTCCGCCGTGATGTTGGACGAGTTGCGCGCCTTCGAGAACTCGGAGCAGAAGTTGTGGTCGCCGATCTGACGATATCGGAAGAGGTTTTCCGGCTTTTCAGGGATGTAGACGTATTTTTTTTCGGCGTGAGTGTGTCTTCCCAGTATCTCGAAGGATCTACGGTGGTGGCCGCGGTAGCGCGAGCCAGCACTGGAATTGAGCTGCTCGTCAACATGTCTCAGATGACCGTTTCGGATATGGACCTCATGTATGTCACCGACTCCACCCAACATAGGCTGTAATGGTTGAGTGAGCAAGTGCTCCAGTGGTCTGGGGTGCCTGTTCCCCATTTACGTCCGACGATGTTTCAGGAGAATCCCCTTTTCTGGGGTTTGCGGCCCGGTCCATCGAAAGTTCAGGGACGATACGTTTGGCATTCGGACGTAGCCGCACGTCGCCAATACCTGCCAATGATGTTGCGGAAGTCGCGGCTAAGGTCCTACTTGAACCATCGAAGTACGCTGGTCGGACATTGGAGATTACTGGCCCGCGTTCCGTTGATATGTACGATCTTGCGGAGGTGTATTCCACTCTGTTGGGTCGACTACGTGGACGTTCCACTCGACAGTTGGCAGGAGGAAGCCATTAAAAAGGGTGGACTTCCAGAGCACGTTCGTCGGCATATTCTGGCTATGGTGGCACTCCATGCCGCAAGGCGTTATGATCGATGTACAGACTTGGTCGAATAGATCCTTGGTTGACCAGCCGCGAGCCTTGCCGCAACGATCACGGACGGCTGCAACAATTTCTCTTGAGTTCAACTTCTGTTGATGCGGAAAGGAGGTACATCGTTAGGAAACAGCCTTTTTCTAGGCTAAGGATCCCCAAAGAACACCACTACTGCACATGAGGACGAATTCCCGACTGTATTCGTATCAGACATAGTAGTCCCTGTGAACGATTCAAAGCACATTTCCAGTCAGATATTACTTCGACACCCTAGTCTCCTACAATTCACTCTTCCTGCTTTAGTGGGCGCATCTCCGTCACATCTATACCTTATCTCTCAATAACCCTAAGCGGTTAAGACTGAGCAATCGGCCTTATTTACCGTTGATGACTGTATAACACGTTGTGACCAGCCACCTTCCGGCGTACAATTGGATGACTGGTTTACTGGATATTGCTTTTATATGATAAATAGTCGTATCCGTGCGGGGCATAAAGTACTCTTCTGTTCACTACAAATGATCCGCTCGCTGCCTAGAGACATATAGCCCCTACATTCGATCGGAGCCATTACCATCCTTTGAGTTACAACGATTACAAACCGAGAGTGATTGTCAAGCAGATGAATTTAATTTAAGCAACCCCTTCAAGCTCGTATCCTTGATATATCATATTTAGATAGGTCTTTGAGCTGTCTGGCTAGGGATAGTGTTTGGTAGACTATATCTGTACGGGGATAGTTACAAATAGCGTGAAAAGGCCGACAGCCTAACTACATCTTTTAGAACTAGAGGCTAGAAGGCCCAGAAAATACGTCTGCATATGATCTCTTTGCATCATTTCTATACGGGCCCAGACCTAGGCTCATGTTGCCTCCAGTACAAAAAGACTATTCAGTACCATGGAATCACCGCCAGGTTAATCCATTTAATGTAACCATAGTGACCGGTTCTATAGTTTCAAAGCAGCATTCATTATCGTGGCTAAATCGTTGAGCTTAGTAGCCTCATGCTCGCTCCTATTGCATACATAAAGTAACTGATAAATGTTTTTAATTAGGTAGGCAATAATATGTAGAAACGTCTAGTCTCATGTTAACAATATAGCACCAACCTGAGTCACCCTTGCCGCAATACGAAAACAAAATACTTGACATTATCAATCTGTTGTACATAACTTGCTTAGTTAACCTACATCTTCACTTTGCCAATGACTCGTTTGCCAACAATTGGCCCTTGTCGAAAATGGACTTTCGGATTGTCTCTTTGTCAAGCCCGACCATTTTCTTGACAGTAGGGTCAAAAATCTTTCTCCATCCAACAGCATTCAGAAACCAGATTAACCAAGCATTGGTACCTTTCCACAAGTATTCACCATGTGCACGCCCAGAGTTCTTAAACAAGATCTGTTGCACTACTTGTCTGGCAAATTCCTCCGCTTTCATACTGTCTTTGGCATGGTTTCGGCTTCTCTCCTTAGTCCTCTCTAAAGCATCGATATAGAGGCTCCCAGAGCGAAAAGAGACATTGTCAGCAGACATGAGATTTGTCGCGACCTCACCCATAAATAGTGTAATAACTTTGATACCAAGAGGATCCAGCTCAATCCGGAGTGTGTCGCTATAAGAAGCCACAGCTGCCTTCGAGGCATTATATGCGGCAGAAAATACGAAAGGCAGACGTGCAAGGATCGAGGAGGTATTAATAATGAGGGGTGGGGTGCTTGTGTTGATAGAGGCGGAGGCTAAAAGTAGAGGGGTGAAGGCTGAAACCATATCAAATAGGCCAAAGACATTGGCGTCGAACATGCTTCGCGTGCGGGCGGGATCAGCTTCAATTGCGGGGGCCTCATACACTGTTTGGTAAAAAGGAATTTAGTGAGCGGGAACATGGGGATAACAAGGTTGCTAGAGTGCCAGTATGGTTGATACCACTGACAAAGCAGGGGACATACTTGTGCCGGCATTGTTGAACAACATATCTAGCTTTCCACCAGTCCGCTTTGCAATCTCATCCCTTAGAGCTATGATGCTCTTCGCATCTGTGACATCGAGGGGAAACGTCTCAATTCCTTTCTCTTCCAGTCTTGAGAGGGACTTCGTAGATCGAGCGGTTGCGAAGACGCGCAGATTGTGGGAAGCAAACTCTAGAGCGAGAGCATGGCCAACCCCACCTGATGAGCAGCTGCCTTAGCATATCTTATTAGTTCAGTTATTCATGGGGGATGAGAAGGCAAAACGATATAATGTTTGTGGGGTGACGAACCCAGTAATAAGAATTGACCGTTGCGATGGTGAAGACATATTGTACGACCCTGTTACAGTAAGACAGCTTCAACTGATTACACAAACAGATTTGAGTATGCAAAGGTTGACGTTGAGATAGTTACGTAGAAAGATTTTGATATTGTTGATCAAGGTATAGTTATATTCTCTCTGCACCAACAGCTCGTGGACGTAATTGTAAAAAGGTGTTTACTAATCAACTTGCCACCGCTGGTATCTCGCCCCACAGACTTCGGTTCGGACCAGCCCGATTAATGATCATCAGCAGCTTATATTCTAACTTCAGACCAGATTGCTTCTTCGGGACCAATGCATTCCTTGAGATAGTGGGCACAAAGATGCAATACTGGTATGCTTGGTCCTCCTTACATTCTCATGATTTCTTTGGACGGGCATAGTACGACAGGACATACAGTGGCCGTTCATTAGTATTCGAACTCTAGTACCTCCGTCTACACCACCAAATCTCTACCGCCTGCCTCCCTATTCTTTGTTTGGCATATTGCCTTTGTATAGCGCAGGTTTGAAATACGAAGGTTGACACAGAATACCGAGGCACAATTGACATTGGGTCATCATTGGTGGGATGATCAGTAATCAAGTATTAACTAACGTTATCATAAACCAGCTGCTTACAAAGCAGACGACTACAAGTCGGAGGAGGAACGGCATTCGGAGCAACGGCATACCGAGCACCCAGGCCTACCAGTCCTTCCCAGCAGAGAGCCACAAATCCAGTTGCATACGCTAGAGCCTCCACAGACGTACTTCCCAAAAACAATTCAACACCTTATCCGAACGGTCAGACCTTTCCCTTGCACCAGATTGACCGTTACTCACTCGAAGCCAAGGGTAATACAGAACAAACAGCCATGGTTGCTGGAAAGTGGATGAACGAGAAGTATCCCCTCGCGAGGCAGCAGCGAGATCACGAAACCTTACTATCAGCAATGTTTGACTGGCGCTGCTTGGAAACCGGCCCTAATCCACTGGTGTTTGGTGCACCGCATATGCGGCGGCATATTTTAATATTTTTTATATGATAGGACCTACTTATCAGGATCGAAAGCCTGTCAACTAGATAAGAAACCAACCACAAAATACTGTTAATTTATATAGAAGTGACAAAGGTAGCCTACATCTACAAAATAAACTGATTCTTAGAGAAATAGTTAGTCCATCAGTAGTCAATCCTTATATTATATATAATGGTAGGAGATAGAACCGCTGTTAATAATTTTATAAATCTAATAATTATTTCAATATATTATCCAGTAATTCCAACTACCCTAGCTAGCTTGTTCTATTATAAATAATATTTTCTTCTACTAGACCGAGCCACCTGGGTCCGAGGGTCGGATGACTGAAGATAGCTTCATATTAACTGAATACATAAATGATAGGAAGCTGTTAGTAAATAGTAGAATAGTTTAAAAAGTATAGGATTAGTTAAAATATATGAACCTGGAATATATAACAATCTGTACAGAATGGATTATGTATTAATAAAATTGATATATTTACAATGAATAAAAAATAGATTAAAATCTAAATGATAGCAGAGCGAGTTGCTTCGGATAATACAGCATTTCTAGAGCGATTGCCACTAATTGCAGAGGTAAACGAGGGCATGGTAGCTGAGATAAGGTGGTTGAATTAAAATGGATGGTGTGCGGTGGGGCTCTATGGCAGAAAGTGTCTACAGACTTTTGGCACCCTATGTATACAGTATATGTAATGTATTTTGCCCATGCTCAACCTCAAATTTTTGAGCCTTGTTTCAGTACAAAATGTGATTTGAAACCCAACACTAATTTCTAATGGGGACCTCATCGTGTTGTCAAACATCTGTGATCATTGACGGTATCTTATGATTATGATTACTGAAAGCTGTTTCTTTCTAAGGTAAATTCTCTTTATATCAAACAGTACCGAAAATCATTGTTAGAAGGTGGTATGTAATATTAATTTGGTTTCACAATTGACAAGAAAACCAGGGAGATGACGGAATGTACTGTACGCGAACCGGTTGTCTGATATTTTCAAGCGTGTTCTTTCGTCCACAAGAGAATGATCAGGCTAGTTCCAAAGGTAACACGGTATATAGCAAAATGTTCTTATTTCCCTGGAGCCGACCCGCACCTTTGGTTAATCATTGCTCTAGGTTATAGATATTGTGCCCGAACGGGAGCGCCAATGCTCGGACCAAGACAAGAATATACCTCTTTATTCGCCAGACTGACAGTGTTTATTCATCATTCTTCTTTGGATCGACCACAAACTTGCGGTGACTTTGGGTTAAGCCCGTGCCGGTGATCAGTAATCAGCTCCGTGTATGATCTGACGATCCCATTAGGCCAAATCTACTGGAAATTATACCATTATACCGTCCAAAGGGGGGGGTGTTCGAAGGGAGCGCAGCCCCTTGTGCCAATTCTGGTGGGTTTGTGTGAAGATCAGGCGAACCTAGAATGAGATTCCTACAGGGGTGCTCTCGCCATTATTGATATATAAATAGATTGCAATCGGCTCAGTGTTTCCAACGAGCTCAGGGTCCTAGCTATTCATGGGCTTAGTATTCTACCGATGGATCAAAAGTTGAACGCATTGGACCTAGGGATTTCCCGCTTTTCGGAACACAACCTCGTTCTCGTGTGGAAGACTAGGCCCGGCCTTGAGCAATTAAGAGCTGCTGCGGAATCGCTTCTCATACAATGGCCTATTCTGGGCTCCAGACTGGACTTTCAGGTTCAAACCCACTTTGGCTATACTGCAGGTTTGGATATAGCTAACGAGGCCTCAGCGCACGTCCCTACTACGTTCCAATCGAAATAGTCCAGTGCGGGACATATGGAAATGCAAAACAAGCGATCGTCAGACAGACGAAATAGCCGGTGTTTCGAAGCAAACCGGGGAGGCCCAGCTCCTTGATTTTACCTCCTTGGAGCGTTTGGTCGATTTCGGGTACGGACTCAGTTGGAACCTCCGGCAAGATGTCCTCGCCATCAGGACAGTTATCCTGCACGATGGATGCGTTATAGGCTTTAAGCTTCAGCATCCCTTTGGGGACGCTACCGGTAATATCCTCTGACAAACTATCTTCCACCCGCGCTTACCAATTCTGCTCTACACTTAGCGATGATGAGAATAGCAAAGGCGTATTGCGCCTTTGTGGACGGGAAACCGGTGGACCCGCTATCATCCATCCGACCGTCGTTAGATGTGAAATCAGCGTATGAATTCAGGATAGAGGGCATGTGCGAGACCAACACTGTGCATCCACTCTCAAAGCTGCACGCCAAATCTACTGCTACGGGTTGGGTCTCATTTTTGAAGAGCTCTTGGAGACAGAAGTCTCGAGTCTTTCTAGACGGCTCCTCCCGCAGAATACCGAAGACGCTTTTCATCCCCCAAAGTCAAATCAATGTTTGGGCCAAGGAAACCCAAAGACGGGCTGCCCGTGTCACCGAACATGATCTGATCTTGTCTTTCTTGTACCAACACTTTGCAAATAATGAGAATCGGTCGCCGAACTTTGGTATTACCATGAATATTCAGCGTCAGCTCCAGCATGATGTTGGATTTGGTAATCCGTGGATCCTCGTGCCTGTACCGCCTCTTTCCCACCCAGCCAAAGATGTGAATCCCAGTGATTCGCTGGTTGGTGGCGCTCTTCATATTCGTCATACAATAAATTTGGCCAGAGATCCACAGTGTGTTAGCCAAATCATTGCCCAACATGCATCTCTGAATGGCCAGCCCATAATCCCTAAATATTTCGCGGAGAGGAATGCACATGCACTAGTCACGTCTTGGGCGGGTCACCCCGTTTATGGATATGAGCTGGGCACGGAAACACCGGTAGCTGTGTTCGGGAACGTCTCATTCTGTACGTACTTGAGAAAGGCCGGTATGGTTATGGATGACTTGCTGGTGGTGTGGAAAGGTAATGGTGGTTACTGGATCCATGGGTGCCTTGAAGATCGATTGTGGAAGCAAATGGCACAGAGCCTAAAGTGACACAGTTTATTTAGTCTCAATTTTACTTTCCTATTGTTAAGAAGCTGTATGTCTCTTGCTTCCAGGCTGTATGTGACGGTCGACTAGGAAAATAGCTTTACAGAAACCTGAATATAGACTGACGTGACTCGTACCCGTTCTGCTGAGGACGATCATTAACTAGAGCTGATTCAAACCTAAGTTAGTGTTACAGACTTTCCTCTCATAAACCTATTCTAAGGAACTAGATAAACAATGGTGGAGCTGTACCTCCCCGCCAAGTATTACAGATTTAACATAGCTCTATCGGTCTCTTAAAAATATGTAGGATATATATGTAGTTCTTGGCAAGAAGTTTGCGGAAACTGCTCACCGCCTAACCACACCCTTATACTACCCTATTAAATCTGTATATATTTCATGATTATCTAGTTAGAAAGTATTAAAAAAAGGAGTTTTCTATCGCCAAGTTCGACGTGATCAATCCCTATAGCGGCGACGTTATCGCGCAAGTGTACGAGGGTCGGGCAAATGACGTTGATCGCGCAGTAGAGAGTGCCAAAAAGGCGTTTCCCTCCTGGTCAGCCGTCGATGGTAGGTTTATGGCCAATCTTCATTCTAACTCTTTGGGCCGGTGCTAATCATTACCGCTCTCGCCAGGATCCGAACGTCGCCGGCTCATGCTGCGCTTGGCCGATCTGATGGATGAATATGCCGAGGAATTCGCCCGATTGGAGGCCATGTGCATGGGAAAACCGGTGTCTACGTACATGGACCAAGTCCTGGGCGGGGCAACATTGCGATGTATGTTCTGTGTAGAACTAGGCGCAGAATAAATTGTTATCTAACCTCGGCTACTACCATAGACTATGCTGGGAAAGCCCTGGATGTTCACGGCGTCACCTCGCTGACATCTAAAGACCACTTGAACTTATCTATTCGCCAGCCCTACGGCGTTACAGGCGCTATTATCCCCTGGAAGTCAGTTATCCCATATGTTCTGCCTCTTCCCCTTGACTGATTACCTGATTATCAGCGTCCCAATGATTATGATCTGCTTCAAAGTCGGCCCCGCACTCATCGCAGGCAATACACTTGTGTTAAAGTCATCTGAAAAGGCGCCGTTGACCTCAATCCTGTTCGCCAAACTGGCCCATGAGGCCGGCTTCCCGCCTGGAGTGCTAAACATCCTGACTGGGTTCGGTCTGCCCTGCGGAGACGCCATTGCGCGGCACATGGACATCCGCAAGATTGCCTTTACGGGGAGCACGCATACGGGGAAGCTTAACCAGAAGGCGGCGGTAGATTCAAACCTCAAGTCATGCACGCTAGAACTAGGGTAAGCTGAGCCACTAATTCTCTCCAACTGTCAGGGAGGTAGTGAAGCTGATTGCGGCCACGAAATTGAAACAGCGGAAAGAGCCCCCTTCTCGTGTTCGAGGATGCCGACCTCGAAAAGGCCGCCAAGGCAGCGGCCTTTTCCATTGTCTCCAATTCCGGGCAAGTCTGTATGGCTTCTTCGCGGGTCTACGTGCAGGAGAATATCGTCACGGAATTTACCGAGCTGTATGTCCAGGCTATCCGGCAGCTCTCAGGTCAGGCCGGTAACCCGCTCGAGAAAGAAACGCGGTTCGGGCCCCAGGCGGACGCACAGCAGTTCAAGAACGTGTCCGAGTACCTCCAAAAGGCGCAGGACGATAGACTCAGAAAGGTTTCTATTGGGGCCGCACCGGAGGAAGGCAACAACTTTGTTGCTCCAGTCGTCTTCCAGGATGTGCCAGAGGGTCATGTTCTGATGAAAGACGAATTTTTTGGGTCCGTAAAAGCTGTCTTCCTGTTCATCTGTTTGTGCAATCGTTTTCTGACTCTTCATCCGTAGCACCGTATCCTGCCTCAACACCTTCACCAGTGAGGACGAGGTGATCCGTGCCGCTAACGACTCCGAATATGGTCTCTACGCCAGCGTCTTCACGCGCGACATTAGCCGAGCCATCAGGGTCGCCAAGAGCTTTGAGACAGGCTCTGTGGGTGTCAACACGACATCGCCGTACTACTGCCAAGACATGCCCCTGGGCGGGTACAAAGGGTCCGGAACCGGGCGGGAACTGGGTGAGGAGGGTCTCCTGGCGTGGACGGAGGTCAAATCCATGTATATTTCGTTGTTGTAGGTCGGACCACGATGGGACGTTTGTAGGAGTAGGTAACCTAGTCTTTCGTGAGCCGTGATTACTAATTCGTCCGATCCCTTGGGAGGAGCATATAGCCGGCGGGGCTCCACTCGCCAGCTATAGATGCCGGTTGGGACAGTTAAATCAGACTTGGCTTCCATAATTATTATTTGCTCTCGTTACCATGACTTCCATCTCCCTCATCGGCCCTGGTATTATCGGCGGGGAGGTGTTCGATCCCGGAAAAGACCTACCAACTCACCACGCTGGTGCGCAGGGACTCTGCCCGCCAGCCCTTTCACGATCTGGGTGTGCAGACCGTGCTGGGTGGGGACTCTGGCCGACAAGGATGTAATTGTACGGCGGTTAATAGCGGCCATAGGGCAATAACAAAAATCATTACTTTTCCCCCCTAGCGATTCGTTGCGTTCAGTACCCGGCTGCTCTTTCTTCACCTTGTCCACCCTCCTTCACCTGAACGCTCACCCGTGCCACCTGAACACCGTCAAATGGCACCCAGAGCCCTGCCTTTGCCTTGTGATCTCAAATATGCATTAAATGTTCTGTATGACTTGGTAATTGCCCTTCTTCGTACGAATCAGAAGGGAAGACACAAAGGCCGTGTAGATGCCTTGTGGCGGGGAAAACGTTGCAATTTGTCGGGGCATTGAGAGTACGGCATTGGGAGGACTAGAATATTGAATATGATGGTCAAGGAAATGGAATCCTATAAAATCTCTTCGCGTATTTAGGAGATGGATTCGTTGTAGAGACCTTTGATCCATTCAAAGACGACTACCCGCAAATTAATCTTCATAGATAGATAGACGATAAAAGCGCCAGTCTAGGGACTAAGAAGACTTGAGATTCGCAAGAAGTGACCCGCATACCCTCCTTGTCAACATCCCTTTTTCATAAGCATAGCCCTCGAAAGAAAAGGCACCTTTATTGTCTATACGCCCAACTCATGCCAGCTTTGATGGCGCTAACTCGGAGCCCTGGTGTAGCCATGTCCGAATTGTGTACTGCTAATAAAGCAAGAAGAGCGATACATCAAAAATCAGCAAACCAAGGCGTTAAGGTATATACGCCAAATGGAAACCGGAAAGAAGACATGGTACAGCTCTTGAAGCAACAGTTCGTTCTATTGTGAGCTTCCCCTTTTTATCGAGAATGCTAAACTAGTCACAGCAAACTGGCATACCTTCCTTCCGAACGGTTCAGTCCATAGTCTTGCGAACATTCGAATGTCTCAGACCAAAAGAAAGCCCCCATTTGTCCCTATGGTAGAGCCAGTGATGAAGTGATCCTTCATTACGTAAATGTAGGCTTCAGCGACATCTTCGGGTCTGCCAAGCCGCCCAACTGTTGTCTGATTTTCCAAGGCTTGAAGTAGCCCATCCTGAGAGCGTCCAGCCCTGTCTAACATCTCTGTGTGCACAGCACCAACTGCAACCAAGTTCACCCTAAGAGGTTTTAGGTCCACCGCAAGGCCCCTCACCAACCCCTCTAATCCTGCCGTATATGCACCTGCAATGGCGAAATTCGGAGGAGGACGCTGCGATCCTGCTCCCCCGGTAAATGTGATCGAACTTTCTGGACCGGGTTGGAGGAAACGCGAACAAAGTTTGGCGAGAATAATTGGAGCGAAGAATCGGACGACTCCAGCGGCATAAACTTGATCAATCACAATTTGGGAGACGTGACCGAGATGGAGATCGTTGCCAGAAGTGAAGACAATATGGTCGAGTCTAGAAGACTCTGTGGCGGTGGTCAGGATCGATATGAGATTCTCCTCTAGCTTCTCCGCCACGGAAAGGTCACATGTCTTGCCCTTCAGTCGGTTGCTTGCCGTTGGGTATGCTTCAAGCAAATTCTCCAAGGCAGAAGCGAGTTTCGTCGGATTTGAACTGGAGATGAAGACGCTCGCACCCTGCTCGAGAGCGGCTTCTGCAACACAGAAACCAATGCCGGAAGTACCACCCAATACCATAATATGCTTTCCCGCCAATTTTGAAGCGTACTTTCTCGCGTCCATCTTATAACTGGAAAGATATGAGGATATCTAGAAGTAATGTATGTCTCCTTCTAGAGTAACATCTTGGACGTGACCTCAATTTGATAAACGCCTGGCTTTAATAGATACGTTTTGAAACGTAGACCTGTCCGGGACCGGCTACCCGCTTTCTCGAAATCCGAGAAACCGACGCCCACGTCTGATGGAAATAGCCGTACCCGTCCAATGCAGTGCGTGGAGGGAAGCAGACTTACCACATGCAGGAGCCTTCGCGACATTCTTTCCGAATTGGTGCTAGTAAGAATTTAGGGTTTCTTTCCCTTCGGAATATCCGAGGTTGCCACCGGACAGTATAAGTTAAAGACAAGTCAAAGAGGTCCGATACTCCGCAGACTGCCTTTCCTACATTTAGTGTTACATGTCCCGGAAGAAGCTTCCTGTCTGAACCGCATCGAAAATTCACTTCAATCAACCATCGCGTAAAGTAGCAACCTTGTCCTCAGCATCACGACTGAACTGACGTTTGGCAGTGTAAACATGTCTATCGACCTACGGCAGAAAATGACTCGGTTTGTCGAGTTCATCAACTCGAATGATGAAACAATTGGCAAAGAAGTCGTCTCCGAATCAGCTGAATTCCATGTCCCGTTCAGCGACACGCCTCTGAAGGGACTAGCTGGCTACATGCAGATTCTCGGAATCATGCGGGGTGCTTATCCTGATATTCACTGGTCACTCAATGAGACGGTTGTCGAAGGGAATAAGTTGGTGGCACAGTTCACCATACGCGGCACTCATGAGGGAGAATTCTTCGGCATACCGGCATCAGGAAAGCAGATTAATACATTTGCCATGAACATGTACCGATTTGAAGATGGAAAAATTGTTGAAGAGCGGGGACTTCCGGACTTGTTCGCAATGATGGTTCAAATTGGTGCGATCCAACCTCCTCAGCCCTGCTAGCTCGAAATTTACTTGTATCGCCTTTTGAGTTGGGCTAAATGTTAGTGATTAAATGAGACGGACGATATGTCTTCGCTAGTATTTCTCCTATGGCCAAAAGTAAAAGAAGGGGCGCTACTTATAATATAGTTCACCATCCACTCCATGTACAACCTATTGAGACTCAACGTACAAAGCCAAGTAAGACCCTGAGCACACACTCAAATCACGTACACATTTGAGATACCTTCCTAAACCTTGCCTTCTACCCTGGGACTGGTAGGCCTCGCATGTCTTCCGACCGAATCGCTGGGAAAAAGATTACGGAACCGTGAAGAGATCAAGCACTCGCGATAATCTCTGCCGCAACTCGCTCACCGGAGCGGATGGCCCCATCCATATACCCAGTCCAGTAAGGAGCAGTCTCAGTGCCAGCAAAGTGTATTTTGCCGGCAGGGTTCCGTAAGAAAGGGCCATACTTCGAGAGAACACCGGGAGGGCAATAAGCAACAGGGCCACCGCGTGAAAATTCCTCGAGATCCCATCGCTGCAACAGTATCTGGCTGGCATTGGCCGCCTGGGGTCCAAAAAAGTTGATCAGATCCCTTGTGACGAGCCTTCTGATTTCGGCCTCCGAGATACCGTCAAGAGCGCGCATCTCATCGGCTTCAATAAAACCCATGATGGCACCAAAGCGCTCACTAGCTGGGGTGTTATCATACGTTGCTCGTATAATACCGGTATCACTCTGCACCTGTCCGTTGAACCCTAGGTTCCTCCACCAAGGTTTAGGATAGATCGCGATGGCTTTCCCGATGGAGCCCATGGGCATGCGCTGAGTAAGCTGATCCCGGGCCGCGGGGAGTGATGGATCATAGGAGATTCGGCTTGCCATCGGAGGGGACATGGCAATGACGACGTGTTTAGCCGATACCTTGACCTTATCAGATATGACCTTGTAACGGCCATCCTTAAGCTTCTTAACATCCAATACTGGCGAATTCAGCAAGATGTTTGCTGCCCCAAGTCTCTCTGCCAGTCTCGTCGCCAACAGTTGAGTGCCGCCATTAACGCGACTATCCTGAGCAGCCCCCTTGCTACCGATAAGCCGAGTAATGGTCCCATTGTTTGTTTGGTTCCCTGCAGCGGCTATATAGGACAGCATGTAAAGTAGTGACGGCTCCTCTGTCTCCGTGGAAAGGATGGATCGAATGGCAGTGTCGAAGAGTAACTGTGAATCTTGTAGACTGATGCGAGATCCAACGAAGGATTTCAGTGTCATGCTATCCCACAGTGAAGCATTGGCATGATTCCAGGGAGCATTGACATCAAGTTGGCTCGCCAAAGCGTCAAGTTCGGTTATGAGGCTCGTCAGCTCTTCCTGGGCTTCCGAGCTCACGCGAGGCAGACCACCCGTGGCAAGATCCGCGTCGTAAGGAATAACAGTGCTGTTTCGGTATAGAATTGCTTTGCCGGCCGTGTATGTTGGGTATGTTGTCAGGCCAAGTTCAGCTGCAAGAGCGAGCACACGGTCCTGGGTCGGTCCAACGAACTCGGCACCAAGCTCCTGGACCTCGCCATTGTCAAGTTGCGCATTGAGTACGCGGCCACCCACGCGAGAACGCGCTTCAAAGATAACAAAGGTCTTGCCCGCCTTTGCAATGTCTTTGGCTGCAGATAATCCTGACAAGCCAGCGCCGACAATCGCAACATCGACGTCTCGAGCGCTCGCTAGGGACGCCATGAGGATGGGGATTATTGCAATGAAAAACGGGAGATGCATTCTGTGATTTGCTAGCAAAGTTCTCGATTACACAAGATAGCTTCAATAACGTGAGGGTGAGAAGATAGAGAATAGCAGTACTGTTGGTCCTGCGAACGTCACCTTTATATGTCGAGCACAAACAGCTCTCTTGTGCTACACTTCCTTTGTCCCGCACGCGCTGGTCACAGACAGGTGTCACTATGCTGCTGCCTTCAGCGGAAACCTCAAAGTTCCGACATCCGAAGCTTGATACAAGAGCGAGGCCGAGACCGCTCCCAAGGTAGTAACAATGCCGCGAAATTTGGTCTTGGAGGTGCTTGCCGAACTTGCCGATCTACCCAATTGTTGTTTACGATATTACAGTAGAGAATTGTATGTAATAGGGTTTAACTATTAGACCCTGGAGGATATGCTATTCGTGTGTCCACTCCAGCCATAGAACCTAGATCCGCAAGTTTCAGCCGATAGAACCCCGCTCAGTGCCCTAATCCCGACTCAGTAAAAACCATGCGAGATCAGCGCACTGGACGATTCATGAACTGGGGCTAATTGGTAAGGCTGCGGCTTTTCCGACTGCTAGGAATCATCTCTCCTGCAACGTACCGGGGTTCAAAATTTAGAATAAGGTGACCTATGGTAGGAATTTATGGGCTCATCAGACAGAGAAGTAAACTGATAGGTAAAGATAGCTTTCCGTTATGCGATTCTCACTTTTCGAGTACATAAAGTATCGATTTTCCCACACAACAACTTGTTGTACTTTACATCGCCTTCGTACTTCCACTCCTCTTCAGCTTCAGCGGTGATCTATGTCAAGGATGACAGAAGGCTCATTAGATGGAACTTGCCATGCTTATATTGCAGGAATTTCGACTCCTTACGACTATGTGCCTTCCTTGGCTGCAGGAATAGTCTTCTGTGCACTCTTTGGAATTTCTATGATGGCACATGCTTTTCAATCCTTCAGGAGCCGAATGTGGTGGTGCTACCTCTTCTCTATTGGATGTCTGGGTAAGCATGTGCTCCTTGAATGTTCTCATATGTACGCAAGGAAAAGGTCTCTTCATCTGACAGATCCTTCTACGTTCCCCTAGCGGAGGTTATTGGATGGGCCGCTCGGACATGGTCTGCCATGTGCCCTTACAACATGGAATCATTTAAGATTCAGATTGCCACATTGATCATAGGTATAGAATGAAAATGCACAGCACTTGACGCTCCATATATGATTCTTACAGTGTTTCTAACGCGACTTTCTTCAGCACCCACTTTCTTTACCGCTGGAATCTATATCATACTGGGCCGACTGATACGGTTTTTCGGAACGCAATCGTCTCTGCTTAGCCCTCGGATGTACCTTTGGATTTTCTGCACCTGCGATCTAATATCGTTGATTGTTCAAGCGGCTGGTGGTGCCCTTGCTTCAGCGGCCCTCTCAGACCCAAATGGAGATACAAAGCCGGGAACGAATATAATGGTAGCGGGCATAATCTTCCAAATGGCAGCAATCACGGTGTTCACCATTTGTGCCGCTGACTTCTTGCGCCGCGTCGTCCGTCATAAGTTGCTTTATATGATGACAAGAGAAGTCAAATGGCTGGTGATTGCTACTGCTGCTTCCGTGGCATTCATCTATATCCGAAGTATTTATCGAACTGTTGAGCTGCTGCAGGGTTGGAGTGGATACCTTATCACGCATGAGAAGTATTTTATCACTTTCGATGGCGCTATGATGGTTGCAACAGTGACAGTGTTCAACGTTTTCCATCCCGCTTGGCTGCTACCGATTGAGAATTCTCTGACAGAATATGGGTCCATAAACGAGGCCTTTGCATCAGTCAGTCACGAAATGCACGCAATTACACGTGACACCTAGAGACTGCTGGCGTGCTTACTATGCTGTACTTCTAGACCCAGGCATGTGCAATGATAGGTTAGGGTCCGTCATGGGGACACTCGTTGTTATCCGGTCGTCAAGACGGTGGTTTTGGCTTGCTATTAAGGGTTATCTGTATATTACCGAGAGACGGGATAGAGTACAAAGAAGAATCGCTGGTTAGATATTTTATAGACTCTATTGAGGTCAACAAAGACTGATTCCCGCGACATCTTCGCCTAAATTATCTGTCGCAAGTGTTACCAGATAAGATAACAACCTACTACACTGAATGACCGGGGATCCAAAGAGCTGGAGCGGTTTCACGTTTCCGACGATTCGGCGACAATGAGGTTGACCTGCCAACAAAGGTGCCACGAACACTGCGAGGTACTGAAGATTGAAGAGGTCCAGGTGGCTCTCGAGTCCCCGAGGCTTCGCCTCAGCTTAACACATGCAGTGGAAATCTTTCTTCCCAACATTCCGCGCTATCCCAGAGGAAGAGGTCTCTTGTCATAACTACAGCGTTAGCAATGTCGGCACAGAGGTCCGATCTAATTGGAGAGTGGCGATGCCTGGGCATCATCCAATCAATAGCCTTCTAGAACTATCCGGTGGGGTGAGCTGTGGAGCCAGTTTGGTCTGACACAGACAGAGTTTAACTGGTCCAATAAATGAATCCGAGACTCTCAGGGCTCAATGATTGGGCATAGAGTTTTTTTCCTATACCATATTCGGAAAATATGTCGCGACGCCCGCCCGGGCACGGGTGGTCTCTTAACTAGGACCTGGACTCAGACGGGATAGAAGGCAGCCTACTCAGCCTAGCCTCCTCTTGGATGGATGACACCATTTGACTTCCCCCTTAAGCCGGCAAACCTGTCCGAGAGGTGTGGGAATGAGAAAGTGATCTTCCTTACATTACCCTCTCTCACAAGCAAGGGACCCCTGAGCCTTTTGTCTCGCTGCTCACGTCTTCCCGATTCCGTTCATAATGCCCTGTGGATCCAACGACAGCCGCTGGGGAGGCCATCGATGTTTGCGCTGTCGCATGGTGCATGTAAAAGTAGGCGATGATTGCGTACAGATTGTTCGTCTCCGATTAACGACTCACTAACCCAAGGATGAGGATTAGTGCGATGGCCGCCGACCATGTCGACGCTGCGCCCAACGAGGCTATGTCTGTTTTTCTCCGGAAAAGCCTGCTAATGTAGTTTTCGTCTCTTGTCCTGCACGATCAACGGTTGTTTCACCACGAGTATTCTTATCTACAGATCCGTGCATGTTTAGCAACGTATTCTTCAATGCCATACGTTGTTCTCTGTCACCACTGGTATCTGTTTTCTCGTTCGACTCTATCGGTGCCATACTTGATGAAAGCAAGCTAGTCCAGGATGTGGTATTCCTAGTCGGGAAGACGTATCTGTTGCATATGTCCCAACGAAGGACATATGATCTACGAGAGTCCCTGCACCGTCTCCAGCACCAAGCGCTTAAAGAGCTTAACATGCCAGACACTAAATTTATGACGGCAGGTCTTGTATCGTCTTGTCTCTTAAGCCTCGTCGAGGTACGTCTTTGCCGTCACAATCCTGCACCTATAAGACTGACAGGGCAGCAGCTAATCTTGGATGGGAGCGCCAAGGGCTGGCGATCGCTTACTGGCAAAATAGAAATAATGATCTCAATGCACACTGATACTACTCAGACGCTGCCACATCTAGGAAGGTCGCTTTATTGGTTCGCACGGATTAGTATTGCTGCCAGGGCCGTCTGCTTTGGTGAGAACCTATCTATGCCACCGCCAGCTCTGACCTGTGCGAGGTCAGACATGCCTTCTGGGAACGCATTGCCCTCCGGTGTAGAGGAGGATATAGCACTACTGGCCATGCATCTTGAATCATGGGCTCAGTTACAAAGCCAGTAAGGTGGAGAATTGTGGATAGAGTACCATTGCTCATTGCTTATTATCTCACAGGGCAATATGCTGGATCAATGACAGTGAAGAGCTGTATTTAAAGGAGAATCGCACTGAGACGAATATAAACGGTCGCCCCCTATTTAGAAAAGAATACAGCAATCTGCCGTTCGAGCATATAATGCGCGGTATGGAAATTGTTTGTTGTGCTTCCCAACTCCAACGTGCCATTATCGCCACTGTTCTTTCATATACCAATTCTCCGTTGTCTTCCGTTGAGCCATCAATACTATCTTTGCTTCCATATTACCAATGGTCACTTGCTGGCTTATCAAGACAATTTGTCCATCCGGCCTGGACCTCCCTCGGCTGTTGTCTTCCTGTGATGCCTGACGATCTTATATACCAACAAGCAATGCAGGCGTTTGCATATGCTGAAGGAAGCTTGCACAATAGCGCGGATTTTGAAGGTCTTTTATATGTCCCTATAATGAATATTGTTGGTCTTGAGATGAAAACAGCACAAGAAAGAACTCGGGCTCTTGACTTCCTGACAAGCCTGAAGGCAAAAGGCTTTGCTGTGGCAGGTAAGGTCGAGCAAGATCTGAAGAAAGCGTGGATAGGGCAGGCATAGAAGGTCATGGGTAGTGAGGCATCTGTGGACTGTCGGACTATGTGGCGACCCCGAATGTGGGGTGTTTTTCTATGGGACGCATCAGATACATTGTATGCTAGCTCGCTGGGCCATGTTAAATAAACATATGCTTCGGATAAGTCTACGCTAGTCACTTCCTGTCTGTTCATACAATACCGAGCCTCAAGCATTGCCGTCGGGATTTTGGCCACCAATCATGACCTCGTCACACCTGGCAGTTGGCAGGCCCTTCCGCCTCGTATTTACCTGATTTGGAGATGACTCGGCCAAGACCCTGATGAACTTCTGCCTGGAATGGCCCAAAGGGAATCCTCTCTCCATCGATGCTGATACATCCATCGTGCTGGTTCCGGGGCATGACTCTGTACGCTGAAATTTTTCTGTAGTTGACATGAGAACTGTCCAAAAACCTGGGGGAATGAGTTTGTGACATGACGCGTAATGCAGTCACTGGAGACAGGTCACCATCTATAGTAATGAGGTCGAGAAGTCCGTCTGTCATAACTGAGGCCGGAAAAATGTTGACATTTGGTGACATGTACGCCATCTGCAGAGGAGTATGAGACCTTGGATGAATCACGGAGACGCCTACAACACTTACGTTGCCTGCGTAAAATGTACCCATTCTATCACCAGGAACCAACTTCCATCCTTCCGGTAGAGAGTCTTGGACTGTTCCATACTTGAGTTTCGGCAGGCCATATTCGGTGGCTGGCTTAGCACCCCCCGTGGGTGTCCTGGCGAGACTAGTATTGCTGGTGTACCGGCTGTGATGCGCTTTAATGCTAGCCTTGTCCTCAATTTCAACCTTGAGAGCCACATCACAAGGATAGCATTTTCGTTTCAAGATACGCGTCATTACCCCAAACTCAAATCGAGTGCTTCCCATCCATCGGAATTGCTCAGTGTCGAGGTCACTCTCCGCCGTGATTCCAATGGTCTGAGATAAGAAAGAAAGGATCCGTCTTTCACCATAGGTAACGGATATGAGGTCAATGGGTGCCACAATGCCTTTAACAATAGATAAGGCCGCTATTGATGCCCGATGGGAACCGTATAAGTTGCAGGAAAATGCGTTGCCTGACCCACAGGGTATATGACTCACGGGCATGCACGCAAGTGCATGGCTGGCGTCAGTGCGATTGCCTAATCCGTTAAAAATTTCGTGCACAGTTCCGTCACCCGAGCAAGCCAGAATTGTATCATACTTTCTCAAATCAACTTTTTCGGCCAACTCAGCGGCTTCACCGCCCCGACCAAGGATCACTACATGCAGCTCCATTCTTGCAGCATCGAAAATGGGTTTTACTTCGTTCTTCCAGAGGCGTAGGGCGCTTCCTGGGCCTGATTTCGGATTAAGCAAAGCATAGACACACTTACGGGATTTGGCTTCTCCATAAGCTCTAGCCAGTAGGACACGACAAAAGGTGGCGGCAAATGATCCACTTGGCCCTTCCGAGTCGTTAGGAGCAAGACGAAAGGTCAGGTTGCTAGGCTCGACCAGAGACTTGGAGGTCTGTTGAACAAAATCAACGGTAATCTCGTTGTTTGAGACTTCGGCCCAAAGGATGTTGTGGAGGGGAATGAACTTCGTCTTGGGAAACGCTAGAGTCATGTTAACAAAATCCCACCTGAAGGGTCAGGGAACACAGTGAAGTATAGGTTACCAGATAATAGGGAGATACACGATCTTTGCGCTGGTTTGCTCCCAATAGCCCCTGATCATAATCAGCAACCACGCACGCAACACGCTGATACGACAAAGATTTTGAAGACTTCCTACGGACCATGAAGCTCCATATTATCGGCGCCAATTGTGAGGGTGCTACCTCCCTCAAGTTTCAGGCAGGTTTCTGCTACGTCAACAGCGCATCTGTGAGCTCAGATCTCGTCATTATGCGGAAAGTTCATATAGACATCCGTACCAGAAAGGGACATGTGGGAAAACCGCATCTCAGTCATGATTGAAGGCCTGAAATAGATTACGTTTCTATTCCTGATTTGTGCTGGAGCCTGGGAAGGAGTGGAAAGGCAGACTTTGGTGATGTAGGAAGCAAAAGGTGATAATAGAAAAGCAATCGCTCTGACCTATTAGGCTGAAAAAAAAAAAAAAAAGGCCAGAAGGCAGAAGATATAATGCAAGGCTGGATGAGACTAAACCTCATTGCCGATTGCCTAGGTACCAGCTGTCTGGGACTGGAAATTATCACGCGAGAAAAGGGGTGAACCCACCTCGACCACTTACTGTAACCCCTTTCCTTGTTAGCATCCAGATTCAGACTTAATCTACGTTGCCCCTTACTGGGTTGGAACCTTCACATATGAGAGTTTTAAAGAATCTTTCAATATTTTTATATATAAAACTCCAGCTAGTTAACAAATGAACAAATAATTGAATATAATAATATTTTATCCAGTGTATACGTCGGCTACAATCTCCAAGCTATAGTCTTATACCTATGTGGTTGGACCTACTCGTCAGGGTACGTAACCTGTTGATTGGGTAAGGAATACTATAGAAAACCCCATAGACTACTAATTAATTGATAAAGTAGCCTGTATCCACGTAGGAGTCTGATAGGAGTAGTAACCAGCATAATCACTATAATATAAAGTAGGTAATACTATGAGTTGTAAACACTTTCACGCCGTTCTGTCGTTCCATGACACCATATATTCTTTCCCATGATCTTTCTGACACCGTATATTGGTTGTTTTGTGAGGTGCGAATGTTACAGCCCGAGTTGACTGAGTACAAGGATCCATCCTCTTGGAAGATCACGTTCAACATCAACGGCTCCGAAGATTCCAAGATTCATGACTGGCATTCAAATACATGACAGCACAGGACTAGTTGAAATTCTCTGTGAACACTGCCACAAAAGATTCCGGAGAAATCCTGTAGTTCACATGCCCGCCTGGGATTGTGATGGGCTTCTCTCCCAGCCGATCGGCAATTATTGAAGCTGGCACCACACCTCGGCCAACGGAGTCCACTCCCACAGCTATAGTAACCTTTTCTCTGACGGCAACAATTGAGTCCATAGGGATGACTGCACTCGTGTATTGCCTCAGCTCGAATTCAAACCACCAGAGACCGTTGGCGCGGATTTCATCTCCATGGCTTGTCGAAATGGAAGATTGCATGAGTTCGACCTCTTTACTATCGGAAAACCCTGAACTAAAGACTTCCATTGCACTCTGAGGTCCCTCCTTCCGATAAAGGTCGTAGATGTGCTGAATAAATTCGGTTGCCTGCTGACGAAGATCGTCTCGAAGCACCGTGAACGCAGGCGGTTCGTGTACGATTGCTGCCTTGACCACTTCTGAGTGTCGGCTTAGCAATATCAGAGTCACAATCGCGCCAGATGAAGTTCCGAAGACATAAGCAGCCTCCGAACTAAGGTGGGAAATCAAACGCGCAGCATCATCCGCGTCTGTCTCGAGGCGGGATTGAAGATTTTGTGGACCACGCAGCAGGCTTTTAGAGTATCCGCGGCGGTCCCAACACACAACCGAGAACTTATCGGATGCAGCTTTTGCTACCTCGTGGAATACAGATCCACCTCCGTCCGCACCTGGTATGCAAAGCAGGAGAGGACCGCTTCCAAAAACCTCATAATAGATGGAGGCTCCGGGGACATCAAGAGAAGGCATGATGGATATAAACAGTACAGTCGTAGGTTCTCAGATCGAAGGCAGGCGCCAGGGGTGGAGAGCAAAGAAGTATAGATGATTAACGTAAAATAATCCAAACTTAAGACGTATGATGGTCATAGGCGCGGTCATCCATGATAAATATACTGGTCTCTCGAGCTACCCTGCCGCCCGGTTTGTGCCATTGGGAATGTGTTTGTTTCCTTTGCGCCCTTTGCACTTCCAGAACTTAAGTTAGTAGAAGTATTTCAGGGTACTTTCCAAAAAGACTGGTACAGGCCCCGTATGGATCCACCTACTCCATCAGCTTCGCCCGTATTCTAGGAGGGTCATGCCGTCTTTTCAACTTTTGTACTCTTCAGCTGGTGACTTCGGTTTGCCACCTTCGTGTTGTTTCGGAAGTCATGGCTTGGTGGCACTGTAAGGCCCTTTCCCAAGTATCCGATGTTCCTTCCGAACCATGTTATCCTGCCGACCTCCCGATGATGCAATCTTACTACGAGCACACTAAGCCCCGCATCTGCTTGACCTACAGCTGTGTTTGTCTGCTTTGACCAGTTTGCGCTCCTTCACTTCAGACAATCGGCTAACTCATTAGGATACCTTCCAAATGTCCCGCGTGCCGATATAGCCGCAACAGGTAGTCCTACTTAATCCTTGTTCAAAACAACGCAAGAACATACCAGTGAGACACCATCATTTAGTACGCCTCTACTTAATAACCTGCTTACATTGAGCGATAGTTCTCGGAAATCTGTGAATTGAATTTATCATGCCGCCCTCAGCTTCTAGGATTGATGTCCATCACCACTATTTGCCTCCAATCTATGTTCAAGGTAGGCGATAAGCGGCAACAACGAGAAAAAGGCATCAGCTAATGGTTGATTTAATAGCACTGGAGGCAGCTGGTGGCGATCCGTCTGGCTGGAAAACCCCCGAATGGTCTCTCGAAAGTGACAGAGTCTTATGCCAGAAGCATAACATTCGTACTGCAATCCTTTCTGTTACAGCCCCCGGACCCGACATTGCGGAGGGATTGGAGGCCGCCAGAATAGCAAGGGGCTTAACGAGTGGGCAGCAAGTCTCGGAAATCAGAACCCTCAACAGTACGGCTTCTTCGCCACGATTCCGTCTCCGCTGAAAGACATGGAACTTGCATTGTCGGAAGTGTCATACGCTCTAGATCAGCTGAATGCCGATGGCGTAACTCTATTTACAAGCTATGGAAGAAAGGGGCACTATCTTGGTCATGAAGCATTTAGACCATTATGGGAGGAACTCGAAAAGCGAAGAGCTGTTGTATTTATCCATCCTGCACCGGGGGTAGGAATCGGCCCGAACAATCCGGTCTTGCCTGCGCCTATGATTGAATACCCGCACGAAACAACTCGCTGCGCTGTTGACCTTATCACCTCCAGGGCACTCCAGCAACACCCGAATTGCAAGGTCATCCTCTGTCATTCCGGCGGCACGCTTCCCTTCATTGCCACTCGGCCAGCAGTTCTTCTATCACACGCGGAGCTTTCAACAATGACCCATGAAGAGTTCCTTGCCGAGGCCCGGAAATTCTACTTCGACGTGCTCTTTAAAAAGAATATTAAATTCTATAATATTTTATTTAATAGAGTCTACAGAGTACTATCTATAATATATTTTATTAATTTTTACTACTATACCTACTACCTATATTTATTCTTTATATAATTATATATCACAATCTATCTCTTAGTATAATTTAAATAGTTTAAACCCAGATACCTACTCTCGGGAAAGGGT